>NW_017096842.1:34343-51818 GCF_001412225.1 Nicrophorus vespilloides
CATAATTCAATGTTTCTTGCGTTGACCCGAGATTGATCTCCTGACGAAGGGTTAATTACGTCCCGGCATCATCCCTTCGCGTGTAATTTATTAATAACCGCCACCCGCCGCCCTTCTGAGAACACGGGGGGACGAGGGCTGAAGCGTAACCCTCTTCATCATCTCGTCCCGAACGAAATCGAAAATTAATGCCCTTCCCACCACCCATCCGCGCTCTCGATTCATACTAATTAAGACGCTGATAACGAAATCAAACATTAATTACCCGACCGTCGATCCAGAAATAATATTAAATTGAATACAGCCAAAGTCTAATCCTCAGACAAACAGTGTACGTTTTTCTTCTCTATTGATCTTGTATCTTCGTTACGTTAATGTACGTAATCACTCGAACGCTAACGTTATTTACATTTACAGAAATTCAACATTAATCTCAGAAATATTTTGTGTACACACATCATTAATGAACGTTCTTAGGCAAGAAAAAAAACTTTTGACAGCTGTCAATTTTACCACGCCATCTGTGAGTTTCATCTCAATTACTGAAAATTAAATACAAGTTTATTTTGCAATTGGAAAAATTGATAAGAAAATAAGTTTGTAAATATTTTGAATACTTAACATTCTTGATTAATAAGACAATTATAATTATAGTACAAGTTTGTAACTTTTATTTGACAGCTGTCATTTTCACCACTCCATTGTTTCTCTTTTAGTTACTCGTTTAGTTATCATGGTTAAATAAAACGACTATATAATTACATTGAATGCACGTTGGTCATTTAATTTGTATTTATTTGACAGCTGTCATTTTAATTACTCCATCGTTTTTTTTATTTACTTACCAGTTGTCATGGTTAAATAAAACGTCTATATAATTACATTGAATGCACTTTTCATTTATTGTATTTATTTGACAGCTGTCATTTTCACCACTCATTGTTTCTCTTTTAGTTACTCGAGTTTCATGGTTAAATAAAACGCTATATAATTACATTGAATGCACGTTGTTCATTTCATTGTATTTATTTGACAGCTGTCATTTTCAACACGCCATCTATGGGTTCTTATCAGATGAACTTTGAGAACATTTTTTTTATAAATTAATTACGAAATATAAAATTCTAGTTAACAGGTATCAAACAAATGTCATTATGAAATATAGAAACATTTTGGCTACTCACCAATATCATGGTTGATATTGGTCATTGAAAATGTCGTATTTATTTGACAGCTGTCATTTTCACCACGCCATCTATGATTCAATTGTAAAAACATTAATATCAATTATTATAAATACGTTATTGTACGTTATTGTACAATTTTGTTTTGTATTTTGTTGAAGATGCGACCGTAGTTCCAATTACAATCAGCGAGTTTCCGACGCTTTCCGAATATTAAACGAAATTCTAAGTTCTATCTAGTTAACTTTGCACCAGGAATATTTGCTAACAAAAGAAAGGTTTATGAAATATAGAAACATTTTGGTACTCACCAATATCATAGTTGATATTGGTCATTAAAAATGTCGTATTTATTTGACAGCTGTCATTTTCACCACTCAATTGTTTTGTTTTAGTTACTCGCCAGTTATCATGGTTAAATGAAACGACTATATAATTACATTGAATGCACGTTGTTCATTTCATTAGTATTTATTTGACAGCTGTCATTTTCACCACGCCATCTATGATTCAATTGTAAAAACATTAATATAAATTATTATAAATACGTTATTGTACAAAATTGTTTTGTATTTTGTTGAAGATACGACCGTAGTTCCAATTACAATCAGCGAGTTTCCTACGCTTTCCGGATATTAAACGAAACTCTAATTTCTATCTAGTTAACTTTGCACCAGGAATATTTGCTAACAAAAGAAAGGTTTAGGAAATATAGAAACATTTTGGTTACTCACCAATATCATAGTTGATATTGGTCATTAAAAATGTCGTATTTATTTGACAGCTGTCATTTTCACCACGCCATCTATGATTCAATTGTAAAAACATTAATATCAATTATTATAAATACGTTATTGTACAAAATTGTACAATTTTGTTTTGTATTTTGTTGAAGATGCGACCGTAGTTCCAATTACAATCAGCGAGTTCCAGCGCTTTCCGAATATTAAACGAAACTCTAATTTCTAGTGCGAAAACAAACGCCGGCGTGGAAAGACGACGACTACTATGATGTTGATGATGGTTGGGGTTGAAAAGGAAAACAGAAGTCGTACACCGAAATTAAACGTCGAAATTGTCGTTTCCGCAAACAGGGATCCTGCACTAATTTTCAGTGCAGGCTTCTGCTTCGCCTTGAAACACATTCACCGGAGAGAGAGACCTACTTTAATTTGTTTTTCATTAGTGATTTAGAATGCTTCGAGCTATCGTCTTGTTCGGCCGAATAATTTTAACACAAATTTGTATTCCAAGAACGTACACCAAAACTCGAAAACGTTTAATTTTAACCAATTTTTGCTTAAGTCAAGCAATTAGTTATGACACTTTTAATGGATGAAATGTAATGATTTTTGTTACAAAGTAATGAAAAAAACTGTTTGGAAAGTAGGTTTTAACTGATTAAGTATACCATTAAAGGAAAGCGAAAGGCTTCATCAATGTCGTAGCCTAGGCTTATACAAATCGCTCACTGTAAGTGCAACATATTTCCATTCGTGTTTCTATTTTCTCATTCACTTTTGATCCAATTCTATGGATTCCCCATCGATTTCCACTGTATCAGAATTCCGCACTCGTAAAGTAAATTCATTGATTCGCCAAACAGTGATTGCCCATTCAATTTCGAATTTCAAGCCAGTTACAGGCCTTAATATACGTCCTCCTCCCCAGTTCCGAGCAGAATCCTATCATTGCCGTATAAGTATGATAAATTGAGCCCAATATCCTCCTTAGGCGCAAGGAACCCGTCCTCTCTTCTGTTCCTCATCCCACCCAATATTTCCGTTCCCTCTCAATTGCGTACAGAACGAACGCACATAAAATCATATATTTTTCTGTGATTAATTCCGCTTGAAGATTGGCGTAGTTAGTTTGCAGTAGTTGTGTGAGAAATTGGTGGCAATTCGAAGAAGACACGAGAAATACCGATTCCATTTCGAGCAACTGGATAGGTCTATTTATCAAATAGCGCCTCCAAGTTTAAGGATGAAAATGAGAAGCAGAAGTTGAAGAAAAAAGAAAGAGGAAAGAAACAGAAGCCGAGACGAAATTCCTTCCTTCCCTCTGGCAATTATGTCCAATTTGCTCCTCTTTTACAAATCATTTTTTGGAGCTAAATTATGCAACGCTCATAAATCCGGACTTAATTAAATCCCGTGATACTCTGTGCTCATGAACGTTTCTTTTCACGTACTCACTTTGAAAGTGGAATTCTTTCGGTAATTCGTTTAAGTTCAGAATAAAATTTAAAAAAAAATAAATAAAATAAAAACGATAGTGAGAAGATCCATTTACCTCTCGACACAAATAGATTTGTATGTAATAAATTAAGAAAAAGAATCTTAATTAAATATAAATTAAATGGTTTAGTTAATGAATGAAAATGTCCAAATAACGTAAATAAATATGAATGAACGTTTCTATATTATATAATGAAAGAAATCATAGATGGCGATCGAAATGGGGGATAATGACAGCTGTCAAACAAATGTCATATTTATTTAATGAAATATATAATATTACATTATATATTGAAAAAAAAAACCATAGATGGCGATTGAAATGGAGAAGGTGACAGCTGTCAAACAAATGTCATATATATTTATTGAAAAAAAAAAAAATTACATTATATATTGAAAGAAACCTTAGATGGCGATCGAAATGGGTGAAAATGACAGCTGTCAAATAAATGTCATATTTATTTATTGAAAAAAATAATATTACATTATATATTGAAAAAGAAACCGTAGATGGCAATTGAAATGGGGAAAATAACAAGCTGTCAAACAAATGTCATATTTATTTATGAAAAATAATATTACATTATATATTGAAAGAAACCGTAGATGGCAATTGAAATGGGGAAAAATGACAGCTGTCAAACAAATGTCATATATATTTATTGAAAAAAAATATATTACATATATATTGAAAGAAACCTTAGATGGCGATCTAAATGGGGGAAAATGACAGCTGTCAAACAAATGTCATATTTATATAATGAAAAAATAATATTACATTATATATTGAAAAGAAACCATAGATGGCGTATGAAATGGGGGAAAATGACGGCTGTCAAATAAATGTCATATTTATTTATTAAAAACAATATGTATCAATATGTATTGAAAGAGACCATAAACAATGCGCCGTCGTTGCATAAGAGGATTTGCGTGTTGCCAACTTCTTACGATCCCACCCTTCACCCATCATCAACCACCCCCATTTACGTTCTCTCATCTGGAAGATAAAGCGATAAAATTTGATGACTGAAGCTTTACAAACGAAAAATATTGTTTTACAGCTAATTTAATTTCAAATTAGAAAAATTAGAACATTTCTTGACAATCAATTATAGCAAAACCATAATAGCCACAAATCTAGTAATAGGCACATTGGAAAGTCTAAAAAAATAACTATAATTACAATATTTTTCAATTATTGTGTCACTAATGATCTGTGAGAAAAATGGTAATGAATTTTCAACTTCTAAAAAATATGTTTTTAAACTCCATTAATTTGCCTGTAAAAACCTTAACAAGTGAAAATCTCATAACATAATGGGAATTCCATAACAAGTAAAAGTCTCTTAAAAAACTTATATACATTGATTATGTAATTATTATATAGTTATCATGAAAAATGAAGATTTTACATTTTGGATGATTAACTAAATATTTCTTCTACTTTAATAACTAATAACATGCAAACCTTAATAGCTATGAATGTAATAATCCATGCGTTGGAAAGCTGCTATAATTATCTTTAATTGGAGTATTCAATGTTTATTGTGTCACTAGTGGTCATTGAGAAAATTGATAAAATGATAAAACAATTTTGTACAATAACGTATTTATAATAATTCATATTAATGTTTTTACAATTGAATCATAGATGGCGTGGTGAAAATGACAGCTGTCAAATAAATACGACATTTTTAATGACCAATATCAACCATGATAAAATTTGATGACTGTAGCTTTACAAACGAAAAATATTGTTTTACAGCTAATTTAATTACAATATTCTTCAATTATTATGTCACTAATGATGGTTGAGAAAAATGATAATGAATATTCAACTTCTAAAAAATATGTTTTTAAATTTTATTAATTTGCCTGTAAAAACCTTAGCAAGTGAAAATCTCATAACATAGTGGGAATCTCAGAACAAGTGAAAGTCTCTTAAAAAAAACTTATATATATTGATTATATAATTATTATATAGTCATCATGAAAAATGAAGATTTTACATTTTGGATGATTAACTAAATATTTCTTCTACTTTAATAACTAATAACATGCAAACTTTAATAGCATTGAATGTAATAATCCATGCGTTGGAAAGCTGCTATATTTATCTTTAATTGGAGTATTCAATGTTTATTGTGTCACTAGTGGTCATTGAGAAAATTGATAAAATGTAAAGACAGTATTAACAAGCTAAATTTATTTTAAATTTCTCCACTTTCGGTTTGAGTTTATGAAACTTCTGGTAATGAGGTGAATACAAAGAATCCACTTGGTGCCTGAAGAACGCACAGCTCAGGGCGGTTTGAGGGTACAAAGAGTGGTTCTTCAAAGAGGGTCAATGCTTCATACTTCTTGTTTCATCCAAAGGCCACAACATCCCTTCGAGCCATCAATCTTAACTAATATTATATAAATTAGTATTATTAATTAGGTTTTGAAGAAATCCAATTTGTTATTCTTTCAAATATGAAAATAATAAATTTTTCAATACAATAATAGAAATTTGTAAAAAATCTATTAAAAAAAAACTTCAGAATTTCAACAATTTCTCATACTTGGTAATAAACAAGTTTTATGTAAATGCAAGACAAAAATCCTTACAAATTTTATGTTTTCATTAGTAACTTATTAACAAAAGATAGATAAAAAAAAATCCTACAGTTTCATTTCCTAAATCTCAATTATTTTGATGAAGATGTATTAAAGAAGTTCAATTTTGAAACGATGTACAGTGGAACCTCGCTTAACGACTTTAATCGGATTTCAATCGGGATTCTTACTCGTATAGTGAAACATATTCAAAAATACACATAATATGTAGCTAATTTAATTTCAAATTAGAAAAAAATTAGAACATTTCTTGACAATCAAATATAGCAAAACCATAATAGCCACAAATCTAGTAATAGGCACATTGGAAAGTCTACAAAAATAACTTTCATTACAATATTTTTCAAATATTGTGTCACTAATGATCGTTGAGAAAAATGATAATGAATATGCAACTTTTCAAAAATATGTTTTTAAACTCCATTAATTTGCATATGTTTTCATTAGTAACTTATTAACAAAGATAGATACAAAAAAAATCCAACAGTTTCATTTTCTAAATCTCAATTATTTTGATGAAGATGTATTAAAGAAGTTCAATGTTGAAACGATGTACAGTGGAACCTCGCTTAACGACTTTAATCCGATTTCAATCGGGATTCTTACTCGTATAGTGAAACATATTCAAAAATACACATAATATGTAGCAAGCGCACAATCCGGGACTTCTCTTCTCATTTTCACTCGTTATGCGAAACGTGCTTCGTTAAGCAAGTCATTTTCTTACAAATTCTCGTTATGCGAGGTTCCACTGTATTTTATATCTACAAAACATTCATCCATGCAATTGAAACGATAATCCCTCAATTACTAATTGACTAACAGAAATGTACAAATAAGATTTCATTAATCCTAATTATGTTGCTTACAAACACTCCAATACAAAAAAGAAACAACTTTAAGGACACTAAATCCATGTTATTTTTATTTGCGTATATAAAACTATCCTTGCGACGCTTTTTACAGAGCACTGCTCTCTTGCTCTTATCGTTAAATTGGGATCAGATTAACTCTACTCTTGAGCTCCCTTTATCCTTGCAAACTAACGTAGCAGTCGCATCGCAGATTTCGCCTCCAGAATTCCAGTTGGTCTTATTACAAACATTTCTTCTTTTTTTTGTATTCCTTCCGTCTATGCCTTTAAATTATGAAAAAAGTCCTTTATAAGAAAGGAAAGAAGAAAAAAAAACAACGAGGACTTTCCGCTTTTAACTCGATCCGGGACAAGATAATCTCCTGTATTAATTTTTCATCCGCATCCTTTTACCTTTGAAGATTCCTTCAAACACCGCATAAAGAATTCTATAATGTAATCAAAATATAATTACTTTTTTCTTATATATATATAACTTAAATATTATCTCAGAAATTACATTATTTTTAAAATACATAAATGCAAATTTTGTGTGTATTTTTTTTTGTAAGTTAAAGAAAAATTACATTTTTGATACAAATATACGTAAAATGTATTGTTTTTAATGAATGACTAAAATAATTGGTTTAATTAAATTTACAGACTTACTAGATTTTGGTTGTATTAGTTTTAATTGAATAAGATTAGGTTATGACTCATGTTTTGTACAAAGGATCAAGTTGCGCGGGTGTAGGAAAAAAATCATTTTTGGTTCTGAAACTATACTTAATACAATTCTTAACTAACACTATATTCAACAACTAAACTAATAACTGTTACTTGAAGTACTGTCTAACTGCTAATAATCTTCTCCATGTTTAACTCCTCCGAGCTAAGCTTCCTCGACAACTTCATGGTGTACATTGTTGCCATCTTTCACAACCACTATTGCACTCAAACAACACATATACTGAGGGTTGAATTAACTTAGTTTTTTGTTGTAAGTTAGATGATTGATTAACTAAATATTTCTTCTAATTTAATAACTTAGAACATGCAAACCTTAATAGCTATAGATGTAATAATACGTTCATTGGAAAGCTGCTATATTTATCTTTAATTGGAGTATTCAATGTTTATTGTATCACTAGTGGTCATCGAGAAAATTGATAACATGTAAAGACAGTATTAATTAACTAAATTTGTAATGAAAGCGTCTATATATTTTAAATTTCTACACTTTCAGCTTGAGTTTATCAAACTTCTACACTTAATACAATTCTTAACTAACACTATATACAACAACTGAACTAATAACTGTTACTTAAACTAATAATGATCTTCTCCATGCTTAACTCTTTCGAGCTAAGCTTCCTCAACAACTTCATGGTGTACATTGTTGCAATCTTTCACAACTACTGTTGCGCTCAAACAACGAAAGTAAGATTAGTTTAGGACTTAAATTAATATAAGTTTGAGTGTTGAATTGACTTAGTTTTTTTGTAAGTTAGAAAAAATTAGATATAAGGTAAATATTATTATCAGGTAATTACATTTTTCATACAAACAAATACAAAATGTATATTTTTTCTATAAATAACCAAATCGTTATTAATTTGTTTGTTTGCATGCTTTGATCTTTAAAAATTGGTTCAAATAAGTGTAAAATCTATAAAATTTGGTTATGTTAGTTTGTTAGGAATATGCATGAATATGCATGATGGACCACTCATATGCTGGACCATCAACAGAGGGCGCTGCACGGACGGGCACTACCAACTGCTGGTCTTACATCACCAACTGAAGTACCGAATCCGATGAGGAGACTTATGCAGATCCAAGCGACAGAAGTCTATACTACTATACTACTTACTATATAAAGTCCTTATTACTGTTGTTTGACTTGACAGTCTGACAATATTTCTAACATAGTTTTAATTGGATAACGTTAGTTTATGCTACAAGTGCAAGGAAATGATGAAAGTTAGGTTAGATAAAATTAGGTTAGGTAAGTTTATTTTAGGTTATGTTGTCAGTTTTTGTCATTTGTATAATGAATAAAAAAATAAATTTCGATTCAACAACTAAAAAAATAAACATCAATTAAGATATATTTCTTTACGTTGACAATGTTGATCAATGCGATTATGAGAAAGAGAATATTGGTGTCCCAAAGGGAGAATTGTGTGAGAAACACGGTTGAGGAGTATTATTGAAATGTAAAATCAAGCAATTACGTGATCGCTCAGGTGTGACGGATGGATGGATTGATGTGTACAAGCCGTAGTTTCCATTCCGAAGGGCAGATCGCTCATCCTCGACTTCACCTCTCTTTTTCTTTTCATTAACATAACATTCTGTGGTAGACTAAATCAACAACAACAAGAACAAAACAAAAAGAGAGAATGTAATAATCTCAGGCTGCTGCATGATTCGTTTCCCAAATGGGATAAACGTGAAAGGGGAAGCGTTTTCCAATTAATCAGAAAGAAAGAATTTTGCAGCGAAGGACAGAAGATTAAAGTGAAATAAATAAGAGTAAAGTAAATAGAGGAAAAGTAAAGTAAAACGGCGTTTTACGATAAGGAATTTGACACCAATTCAAAGTAATTGCGCTTAATTCCCAGACACACACACACAGAGAGAACTGGAACAAATTCAATTAGGGAGTTGCTATCGTTTTCTCACTTCCACTCGCCCCTTGTCACAACCTATTTCACCGTTAGTAGCATTTAATGACGACTCGCAGTTTCGTCGTTATCATTTCATAAACGCGTTGCGAAAGTGTCCATATATTCCATTTTTTTTATTTCATCATCCCTTTCTTCGCTCAACCCAGATGCGCCCGCAAGTGTGTATGGGGGGTGCAAAAGTGACGGTTTCTCGAAGTCTCTCATCCCCTCGACGACCGTAATTTATTCGCAAAGTTTTTCGCATCGTCAAGTGGAAATTTTAAATCGGGGAAAAACTTGGGGAAAATATGCCACACATGTCGATGGTTCACGAATTGTAGAAATATTAATGCGCGCAAAATTGCCAATTTTACACACACACACACATCTAAAATATATATATAAACGTGCAGGTTTTTCTGTTTGCCTTTTCCTCTATTTCCTTATTTACTTCTGTTTGTTTTTTCTTTTGGGACGCACCGGAAAACGCTCATGTTTTATGGAAGGACGATCGAAGAATAACACTCGCCAAACCCTAATAATTACTAAACCAAACTCCGATCCGGAAAAACCTTTATCATCACCATAGCAATAATAATAATAATAACAATCTGTCTTTTTTTTTTTCTTCTTCTCGTCTCTGGGTTGAGAGAGGATCACAGGATGTTTACGGTGTGGAGAATGGGAGAGGACAATAATCTCTACTTTTTCGTTCCGCGAATAATGGTTCGGTTCGGTGGGGATATTGATTCGCGCGACTGCAAAAATATGTCAAAGGCTCCGGCGAAGAAGTTCCGACTGGGGAATTCTTTTCAACTTTTCCATCGATATAGGAACATGAGAGATGAATTTAATTGCAGACCCTTCCACCTCCACCCATCCCTAAATCGAGTTTTGTCCCGGATTTATTTTTATTGCTGTTTGAAGTTTTTCGCGAACTTTCCTCGTCCATTACGATGAAGACGACGAAATACTGGTTTATTAATAAACAAGCGGATTGCAGTCTTCGTTCGCGATGTATCCTTGATATTTTCCATCCGAGCTTTGCTTTGAACGTCTGCAGATGTGTTTGCACTAAGTGAAAATATGATGCAGAAACGTTGATTACAGTTTTATTTATTTATGTAGGTCAAGGAAACACGGATGTTTTTAGACTTTTAGTAGACATCAAAATTGTAGAAACGAGCATTCATCGTATTGTCATATCTTCAGTTTTTAATAAATTACAATGAAAATAGTTACATCATATTATACTTAAATTAAAGCTGAAAGTCTTACCTTTCCAACGAGTCTACTAATAGCTTTTAGCTTTCGTCCATTCGTCTGCTAAGAGCTGTCAAAAGTGAAGTTGCTGAAAATGCAGCCTCTGTACTTTTTATAGTTTTTCAGGATAACCACGCAGGATAATTACGTAATTCAAAGGAATCATACTATATAGACTGTCACCTTTCGAATGAGCCTACTGAAACGATTCTTTAGCATCGATATTTCGATTTTCTGAGTGCCTGAAAATTAAGGAAAATTCCGTCAAAATTGCAGTTTAGATAGATTCGTTAATAAATTGTCTAATTTAGATAAATGTTGATAAATGATTGACATTTTTCAACTTATTATATAATTTATAAAAATTATAACCAATTATAAAGAGAGCTTGACATGTTTTAAGTATTTAACAGCATTACAGATACACAGGTAGAATCGTTGATTACAGCTTGATTTATTTATATTACACAACAAATATTGTAATTATGTATCAAATAACATGAAATATGAGAAATTGCGTTTTTTTTTTAGACTAACAAGGACAATGTTTAGTAGAAATCAAAATTGTAGAAAAGAGCATTCATCGTATTTTCATATCTTCAGTTTTTAATAAATTACAATGAAAACAATTACATCATATTATACTCAAATTAAAGCTGAAAGTCTTACTTTTCCAACGAGTCTACTAATAGCATTTAGCTTTAATCCGTTCGTCTGCTACGAGCTGTCAAAAGTGACACGTTTTACAGTTTTTCAGGATAACCACGCAGGATAATTACATAATTCAACAGGAATCATACTATATAGACCGCCACCTTTCGAATGAGCCCACTGAAACGTTTCTTTAGCATCGATATTTCCATTTTCTGAGTGCTTGAAAATTATCGAAAATTTCGTCAAAATTGCAGTTTAGATAGATTCGTTAATAAATTGATATCTTCAGTTTTCAATAAATTACAATGAATACAATTATATCATCTTATACTCAAATTAAAGCTCAAAGTCTTACCTTCCTAACAAGTCAATTGATAGCTTTTAGCTTTAATCTGTTCGTCTGCTACAAGCTGTCAAAAGTGAACTTGCTGAAAATGCAACTACTGGACGTTTTATAGTTTTTCAGGATAACCACGCAGGATAATTACGTAATTCAACAGGAATCATACTATATAGACTGCCACCTTGCGAATGTACCCACTGAAACGATTCTTTAGCATCGATACTTCGATTTTCTGAATGCCTGAAAAGTATCAAAAATTTCGTCAAAATTGCAGTTTAGATAGATTCGTTAATAAATTGATATCTTCAGTTTTCAAAAAATTACAATTAATACAATTACATCATCTTATACTCGAATCAAAGTTGAAAGTCTTGCCTTTCTAACAAGTCAACTGATAGCGTATAGCTTTCATCCGTTCGTCTGCTACGAGCTGTTACAAGTGAAGTTGCGGAAAATGCAGCCTCTGCACGTTTTACAGTTTTTCAGGATAACCACGCGGGATAATTACGTAATTCAACCGAAATCATACTATATAGACTGCCACCTTTCGAATGAGCCCACTGAAACCATTCTTTAGCATCGTTATTTCGATTTTCTGAGTGCCTGAAAATTATCGAAAATTTCGTCAAAATTACAGTTTAGATAGATTCGTTAATAAATTGATATCTTCAGTTTTTATTAAATTACAATGAATTCAATTACATCATATTATACTCAATTTAAAGCTGAAAGTCTTACCTTTCAAACAAGTCTACTGATAGCGTATAGCTTTAATCCGTTCGTCTGCTACGAGCTGTCAAAAGTGAAGTTGCTGAAAATGCAGTCTCTGCATGTTTTACAGTTTTTCAGGATAACCAAGCAGTATAATTACGTAATTCAACAGGAATCATATTATATAGACTGTCACCTTTCGAATAATCCCACTGAAACGATTCCTTGGCATCGACATTTCGATTATAAGTGCCTAAAATTTAAGGAAATTTTCGTCAAAATTTCGTTAATAACTTGTCCAATTTAAATAAACGATTGAAATTTTTAAGCTTATTATATAATTTATAAACATTAGAACCAATTATAATGAGAGGTTGACATGTTTCAAGAGTCTAACAGCATTACAGAAACATAGGCTTTAAGAGAACATAAATTACGTTGTAAACGTGACAGCGTTATGTAATAATAACAGGTCGACATTAGCGAAACCTGGAGAGGAAAAAAAAACAACAACGGTAATTGTGCATGGAAATAATGCGCGAATATATAAATTAAATAAAAAAAAAAAGTAAATGATGATATTTGTTCGTTTTAATTGCTTCTGCGAGTGGGAGCGAGACAGCAGTTCTCGCATTAACGAATAATACACCTGAATAATATCGAGTAATTACATTGGCGTTACACTTGAATATACGTCTGTAATTAATAATGCGGAGCCGGTTATTACGGGTGGCGCGTTCACAAAGAATTCTAACGAATTGTTGTTTCGCGGCTTCCGGTGTTCCCGGATACGGAGGGGATTCCCCGGCTTAATACCACCACCACCTCGACCAGCAACAGAAGCAGCAGTTAGTCTATGTGTTTGAGTGTTAGTGAGTGTTTGAGTGTGTAAGGCTGCAAGGAGTGAGAGAGCTTTTGTTTGAACTTTGTTGAAATGTACAGTTCTCTCGTAACATAATTAATGTAATTCCCAACGTTGTCCGCAATGAAATTTTCATAATTTCATAAATCATCCGTTTCAGAACTCTCTCTGTCTCTCTTTCCCTCTACACATTTCAGAAATACATTCGCACTATTAATAACTAGTTGTCTGGAGACGTGCTTTTTTTTTTTGGTTGTTGTACGTTTTGTCCTTTCTTCGATCCTGATTTTTCTTTCCCATTTTTTTTTCTTTTTTTTTGTAAAAATAATAACGGAGAGAAAGAGCTGAGCTTTGTCGCGTGAAAAATGCTGAACGCCTCGGTGATATATAATCCCAGTAGTAAATATATACAACTGGGAGCATTGTGCCAGATGAAATATTTACAAGTGGATGGAAAGAAAAGAACAGAAGTTGCGCGTTTAAGTTGGAAGGGAACTTGTGTTTGGTCAACGGATGTTTCACTTAAGAGAAAACGTTACAATCTTGATTTAGATTGGTTTTTTTTTAGAAGAAATAATAGGATTATTCACTAAATTGTAGAATTGCAGTTTGTTATGTGATTTTCTTATAACGTAAATTAGCAAAATACAACCTAGTTCAGTAAAACGATGACTTCTACAATTTAAAAAATAGTATGAACAAAGCAATGCTCTCAATTTGGTAAAACTAGTAAAATTATATAACTTCATATATGTGAAACAATGATCTAACTTATATTTACATGATCGTTAACCTAAATTAACAGAAACTAATCTAGTATGAACAAAATAAATGCTCTAAAGTTGATCTATCCTAAATGTACATGACCATTAACCTAACCTATCTTAGCAAAATCTAACCTACTTTAATTCTAAACTTCTGTTTTTTTTTTAACTGAACCTACTTCTAAATAATTATAATTAGTTTAATACTAGATAACTTTTAACATATCTTAAGTTTGAAAAAAAAAACTTGTTACTTGATCATAGAATTAACCATTGCTCACAAAATCTAACCTAGATTAACTCGAAATAATGTGTAACTACTCAATCAACTAACCTAAATTTACATACTAATTAACCTAACCTGACTTAACAAAATTCAATTAATTTTAATTTACACTCCAAACATTTCTTTGTATCTATTTAAAACAAAAATATTGTATGAATCAACCAATATTAACAATATCCAAATATATTTCAACTTTAAATTATAAAATAATTTCAATAGGAACAAAATAATGCAATAATATTTAATAAATATGTAATTAAAAACTAATTCTAATTAATAGATCTTCAATTAAACGTAAAGTTTTTCTACAAATTTGAGTAAATTTGAAAAAAAGGTAATTTTCTGTACGAATTTCTTAGAATTTATTTTGTTCAATTTAGATTTAGTTTCTTTCGAATTTTTCAAATCGTACTATAGTGAATCAGCATTGATCAAATCCGCATTATGCGAGGTATTTCTGTATTTATATTCTATACATATAATTAGATTGAACTTTATTAAACGTAGAGTTGTTCTACAAATTTTAATACTTTTTAAACCGGACTAATCGAGGAACTAAATATAAACCGATTTTAAAGTTATTTATATTATAAAGCAAATTTTGTTTATTTGTAAGTCTACTAAGTTTACACAAAGAAATATTGGATTGAAAATGAAATAAAAACTTTTTTTTACATATTTCGTACATTACTATTGAACTTTATTAAACGTAGAGTTGTTCTACAAATTTGAGTAAATTTGAAACCGGACTAATCGAGAGACTAAATACACCGATTTGACTATAAAAAAAAGGTAATTTTCTGTACGAATTTCTTAGAATTTATTTTGTTCAATTAAGATTTAGTTTCTTTCGAATTTTTCAAATCGTACTATAGTGAATCAGCATTGATCAAATCCGCATTATGCGAGGTATTTCTGTATTTGTATTCTATACATATAATTAGATTGAACTTTATTAAACGTAGAGTTGTTCTACAAATTTTAACACGTTTTAAACCGGACTAATCGAGGAACTAAATATAAACCGATTTTAAAGTTGTTTATATTATGAAGCAAATTTTGTTTATTTGTATGTCTACTAAGTTTACACAAAGAAATATTGGATTGAAAATGAAATAGGATCTTTTTTTTTTACATATTTCGTACATTACTAATAAACTTTATTAAAGGTAGAGTTGTTCTACAAATTTGAGTAAATTTGAAACCGGACTAATCGAGAAACTAAATACACCGATTTGACTATAAAAAAAGGTAATTTTCTGTACGAATTTCTTAGAATTTATTTTGTTCAATTAAGATTTAGTTTCTTTCGAATTTTTCAAATCGTACTATAGTGAATCAGCATTGATCAAATCCGCATTATGCAAGGTATTTCTGTATTTGTGTTATTAAACGTAGAGTTGTTCTACAAATTTGAGTAAATTTGAAACCGGACTAATCGAGAAACTAAATACATACAAATATAAACCGATTTGACTATAAAAAAAAGATAATTTTCTGTGCGAATTTCTAAGAATTTATTTTGCTCAATTAAGATAAAATCCGCACTATGCGAGATATTGCTGTATTTATATTCTATACATATAATTAGATTTAATTTTATTAAACGTAGAGTTGTTCTACAAATTTTAGTACGTTTTAAACCGAATTAATCGAGGAACTAAGTATAAACCGATTTTAAAGTATGAAGCAAATTTTGTTTATTTGTAACTAAGTTTATACAAAGAAATATTGAATTGAAAATGAAATAGGATCATATTTCGTGCATTACTAAAGCACTGTAGTATATAATAAAATGTTGTTTTTGAAACAGCAGAGTGAAAGGAATGAAGAGAAGTATTTGAGTTTTTGTCGAGGCAATAGTTAGAGAAACTTTAAATTAATTATGCCAAGCGAATTATCCTTTAATTAAAGACGACTTCGACGTCGTTTTACGCCCGACGAGTAGAAGAAGAAACGTGAGAGGAAGAGAAGAGAGGAAAAAAAGCACCTCCAGATAAATTAGCATGCGGAGGCGAAGAGGACGTCGATGAGGGAATGACTTTGCGCGACGCCCCTTGAAAATACAACATTATGATTCATGTTTTATTTAGCAAAAAAAAATCGTCCTCCCCTTAACAGCAGCAGCAGCAGCAGCAAAAAAAATCGAAGCTTTGCAAAAAAAAGCGAGCGAGGAGGTTATAAACTCCACATGACGCAGACTGTTCATAACATTATGAAGCTTGACATAGGCACTTACACGTCCCTCCGGAAATTCAATAAGCCCAAGCTGCTTAAACAATACTATTCCGGGGATAAAACTAACGCACACACAAAAAAAAAGTAATGTAAAAGTAATGTACGAGGATGAATAATCCATTGAGAATTACTTAATTTCTCGAGTGGTAAGTGTACTTTAGGTGGAATTTCGATGAGTGAAGATCAAACCGTTTGTATCAATGTTTACGATCAAAGCAACCTTTTCATTATTGTTTCAGTTGTGTTTTGATCCGTTAATTGAATTGCGAGAAATCCCGATGTCGCTTCAATTATTAAAGGTGTTTTCGATGCGAACGCAAACTGCGTCTGCACTTGAGGTAATTAGCGTTCGCAGTTCGGTTTGCTTCCGCAGAATTCGATTGGGAATCTGCCAATATCGGTACGTGTTTGAACAGATATTTGCAAACTGATATTTGGAAAATCACGTTGTTTGGTTGCTGGATGCGCCGAGTATAATCAACTTGTTCAATTCATTATTTTTATTTGTAATTTAAGTTACAGCCTAAGTTTTATGTTATATAAAACTTTAGTTTATCAGTAAATAAGTACGAATTTATGTACTTCGCATAGTGCGAGTTATAAGTTGTTTTAGTACATTTGAAACCGGACTAATCGAGGAAACTAAATACATACAAATATAAACTGATTTGACTATAAAAAAGATAATTTTTGTAGCGAATTTCTTAAGAATTTATTTGCAATTAAGATTGAGTCTCTTTCTACTTTTTCAAACCGTACTATAGTGAATCCGCATTAATCAAA
>NW_017096843.1:0-23828 GCF_001412225.1 Nicrophorus vespilloides
CAAATGATAAACCTTATAAAAATGAAGAAACCAAAAGAAAAAAAAACACTAGAATACAACAGAATATGAATAAATAATAAACTTTAAAAATATTGAGGAACCAAAGAAAAACACTAAAATACAAAAGAACAAGTAGTAAACAATGGTGAATCAAGTGATAAACTTGAGAAAATGTAACTAAATCATAGCAACTCTATAGTAGCAAAAAAAGAAACAAAATATATACAATTTATAGTTAAACAAGAAATAAAATTTATAAAATTAAAGAATATAATGAAAAAGGCACTAGAATACAATAAAGTGTGAATAAATGATAAACTTTATAAAAATTAAGGAACCAAAAGGAAAAGACTAGATTGAAACAACTTACATTGAAGCAAATGATAAAACTTATAAAAACGAAGAAACCAAAAGAAAAAAAACACTAGAATACAACAAAATATGAATAAATTATAAACTTTATAAAAATTAAGAAACCAAAGGAAAAGACAAGATTAAAACATAATATTTTACATTGAAGCAAATGTTAAACTTTATAAAAATGTTCTTTATTTTTTTGTTGTTGTTACTATAGTAATTGTTGCCAGGGTGGAGAACAATGGTGGATGTGTATTTGTTTTGCGGTTGTGCTCGGATCCGCAGCCGCCGTTGATCTGCCGTAGACACGTAATGAACCATTAACGATCAGCCGTTCTGGCATTATCGTCGCCATTATTCGGAGGGGCGGCTGCCGACGCCACGTCTTCTGCCAAAAACAACTGAACGCTGCTGTATACTATATACTATATATATGTATACACGTAACAAAAGCCGAATGATAAATGTAACCAAGGGTGACGAATTTTAATGAAGAGTCGCGAAGGGGTGGATCAGAACAAAAACACAAAACTTGTCTACACGACTGACGTCAACGCAAAATCCGCTGTTGCTTTGATCCTTATATAATTTTTGTACAACTATTCCATTCGTTGTTACCCAAAAAAAAAAAGACAACTGAATTACATTTTACAAATGGTAGTTTACATGAGTATTCTAATTTTTAGGTTATTATTACAAAAGTGAAATATTATAGGTTAAATTACTTTAACACGTCATTTTCTTAAATTCTAGGTTAGAACAGGTGTGTCCAATAACCTACAATATTATGAAACATTTTTTCCAATCCCGACGCATCCACCATCAATAATCATCGTCACCAATAGCAACACGTGGGTTGCTATTTTTTTTTTGTTGAAACAATTGATATCCAGCAAATTGACTTCCTTCCATTTCGAAACGAAATTGCATTATTTCGGACTGACCAACCTCACGCAAATAACAAAAAAAAAAATTGTTTGTTTCATTTTTTTTTTTTTCGCTTAATAATAAATAAAAATCGAGGTTGGCGGATTTTCGGGTTTTCGGATAGATTTGTGGCGGTTTTTTTTTTTCAAATTGAAATCTAATCGATCGGACTAATTTACACGCGCACTCTCGATCCCGCGAGAACAATGATTTAGTTTTTTTTTTTTTGGACAGCAACAAAACGAAAAACGTATTTTCACATTATTAAACCGTACACCAAAACAAAAAAAACAAAACAAAATATAAATAAAAACAAAAATTAAACAAATACACAAATAAATAAAAACAGAGCCAACTAAATATCGAAACATTTTGCCACGCAGGCAAATACATATAGGCGGGTTAATAATGGAACTAATGAAAAATGCATGAAACAAAAATAAAACCGCTATTGTTTTTTTTTGTTGTTGTTGTTGTTGTTTATCCTCTCCCTCGACTCTTGTTATTTCAGTAAATTAATTGAATACAATATTTTTAATCTCGTTCCCTCATCCAGACAACAAAAACAAAAAACAAAAGAAAAATAACCTAATTGTTTAGCGAAGAGTGAAATATGCTCCCTCTACTAATTTTTATTAGTACTGTGTAATTTGTTTTTTTTTTAATTGGTTGCCAACTTAAAGCAATGAAAATCTCTTCTCACTTTTTGTTTTCTCAGTTGGTATCTAGTTATAACACACCAATATGCAGGTTTTCCAATTTGTCCGTCAAATCAACTGTCAAATTCTAAAAACGTAGTGCTATCATATTTTATTTTTTCTCTCCATTACTACACACGACACAAACATAAATCAAAACGTAAATTGAAGACAAATATTGAGGCTTTCAAACGAGCCCATCGTAAGATTTATACCTATAACGGTTTACCTGTAATCGACCGTCAAAGTTTATTTTTCTTTTGTTTATGTTCGAACATTTGCAAAGCGTCCTTTTCAGAGGGCGCCACGATCGATCAAAGTTACGTAAGTTTATAACGCGCGCACACCATTTACCAAAAGATCAGTCATAGTCGACGTTTCGTTATTCGCATATTTCATTTGTTTCTCCACCATTCCGATAATTCTTTACGCTCTATCAATTTTTTTTTCATTTTGCTCCAGACAAAACACTTCTCGAAACAAAACACCGACAAATAAAAAGCGGTCACTCGATTAATGTATTTACTTACACTTTGCCTCCAATTCATTTGTTTGTTGTTTTTTTTGCGTCTTTCACTTGTTGACCGTTAATTGAGCTTCCAGCAATAAAGTGAACTAACTTTTTGTTTATTGCCCCTTTTCTTGCGATAAATAAAGGAAAACTACAAGAGTAAATAAGTCTCTTTACAAGCGATTAAGTATAGAAACAAAAAAAATTGACAGAGAGAACGAACGAAAAAAACGGAACATTATTGTCTGGTATTTCGCACGCAATTAAACACGAAACGAACTTCCAAGAAAACTCAATTAATCGAAGGTCGCGTCGTCGCGACAGTCGACTGTTTCATGGCACACCGAAGTTAAAAATCACGGATAATAATTGCATAATTCTAATCACTGTTTATTCAAAAAAAAAAATGCGTTACTTTACTTGGAGTTTACGTAATAATTTAAATGTGGACACAACACCTCCAATCATATAATTGAAATATGGACACAACACTTCCTAAAAAAAAAACACATAATTATACTTTAAATAAATGTAAAGCATACAAAAAATACACTCGAAAATGAAAGTAATTACGAAAAGTACTTCTGCCAATGTCGTATCAAAACGTTAAGTGCACTAATTTGCGATGTCCAATCTTTTTTTCATCATTTCCAATTCGTTGTGCACGGTTCTCGTATTACATTTTTATTACTTTTTTTTTTGGAGTCGACTCAATTAAGGTTCGAAATTCGAGGCTACTAAAAGCGAGCTGCGAGCGTTTGACCTGCAATTAGCAAAAAACGCTAATTCGAATTAACTTTTTTTTTATTAATTCTCTCTGTCTGTGACATATTTTTTTCTCTTTTTACTACAAAAAGTAACCTACAATATGTAAATTATTGCACGTACTCGCAATTAACTAATGTCAAATGTATTCAAATCAAGTTGCAGGTGAAATTTTGTACATGTGGACACAACACCTCCGTTTAGTTTTTAAACAATAAATTCATTTTTTTTTGAGTAATCAGTTTAAATAATTAGTCTGCAGTCAAGTAATTAGTATTTAGAAGGTAATGAGTTTCGTATTTTGTTGTTTTGTTTGTTAATTGCAACACGGTAAAGTAATTAGCAATAGTCTTGAGTTGAGGCTTTTATCGCAATTAATCAAACATGCTTACATATATATTCAATATTCAATTGTTTATTTAACCGACTAATCCGTCTTTAATTGATGTTAAGTCTTAGGAAGTAATTGAAGATGCCTTAAGTAATATTTGATCTCTTTTTTTCCAAGTCTCAGAAGGCGGTGGAAACAAAATTGGATACAACACCTCCGCTCAAATAAAACGCTGACCCTCGATGTCAAATAATAATTACGGCCGCCCACTTCTCGATTCTACCACTCTCTCGTCCGCCCTCTCTCGTCACTTAAAGTAAACATTGCATCACGTTTCCGGTCATCGCATCAAAAGGGCTCAACTCTCCTTACTCCCACAAAATTTATCATTTATTTTTATCCTCTTCCCGCTTTATTATATATATATTTATTTGTTCTTTTTGTTTTTTTTCACTTCTAACCTAAAAAAAACCCGAGACAAAACTTAATTGTCGACTGCGGAATAATTCGCAATTCCTGTGCGCAAACACGCGCACTCTAGTTTTTAGCATTTTTGTTAAATTTCATTTTCCGCGGAAAACGTCATTACTGTCATCGCATTGTCATCGACGTCACGTTGGTAACGTGGAAAATCGATGCCACGTTATAATCCAGATTTATCAAAGTCAATTAAGTCGGGATGCTGTGCGCGAGACGCGTAACTTTAGCAACGGGAATATCGAAATTCCCGTCATCCGATGACGGCGCCATCTCGTGCACGTGAAAATGACAAACTGCGAGAGAAATCAATGCAATTCATCTGCGCGTATTTTTTTTTAGACAATGATTGAATTGAGTAAACTATTTCGATGATGATAATGGAAATGAGGACACAACACCTCCCATTCCATATAGCCTAGGTACTCATTATCTAACCGGTAGCAGTTAGATAAGGTCGCGTCATGAGTGTGTGTCAGTTGCAGCAACAGCGGTGTTTCGTAATTGTCATCGTCCTTGGTCGAAATGTTATTAGATTAATGAGTTGATTGAATAACAAAAACACACACATAGAGAATACAAAACAAAACAAGTTTGCACAAAGCAAACTAGATAATACCAATATTAAGTTAATAAACGAATATGAATAATTAATAAACGCGTTAGTAAGTGGATCGATAAATAAACATTAATAAATTGATGAATAAACAATAACAAAGTGGGAAGGATAAATGGAACGGGACGAAACGTTCATCGAGATTAATTGATTCAATGAATGAATGAATGAATAATAGAGAAGCAAAATTGGATTTGCGCAAATTAATACACGGAGCGTATTAATTAATCATCGATGAATTGAACGAATCGATAATGGGGCAATATCCCGCGGAATTATTTATCAAGAACAAAGTATTTGTAATTTAGGAGGTGTTGTGTCCACAATACAAAATTATCTCGTATCTTGCATGTAAATCGCTTCCAGAATGTTGCAAGTGAGTGTGCGTATAAATGTAGATTGGATAAATTGGGAGTTTAAAAGGCGAGAGTACAAAAACGATTTTCCAATTAACTCAAAACCCGCAAAAAAGGATAGAGTTATCTCAAAGGAACAATTTCAATTACGAATTTTACTTTTTTGTTTTGTTATTTACAAAGTTTGTAATCTAACTATAAAGTGAACGTGAACATTGTACGTTTCCAAAAATATTATTGTTTAAGTCAAGTGGATAACAAATCTATTGCAATTTTAATTAACAGGACACAACACCTCCCAATTACTGAAATTACTTTTTCTCCATCAATTTCTCGATATTTTCTCCAAAAAAAACAAAAAAAAGATAAATAGCTTTAATAGAAAAGCGCTTTTATCTACCTATATATATTTTTTTTTGGATTCAGTTTGAAAAATAACCTTAGAAACTATGCTCGTTGATCCGTGATCGGATAGGCCGTGCATTATACTCTTTCCCCTCTCTGTATAACTCTTTATTTCGTTCTTTTCCTCTCTATTTGTGTAATGTGGTAAGGATGGATGGAATCCTGTTGGGAATTCTTCGAGTGAACGCTCCGCTGGACGTCCGGTCCTTTTCACCCAACAGGTTGAAATGATGATAGAAAAAAAAATATATATAGCGAGGAAGAGGGAAAAATCCGCTTCCATTTCTTCTCATCTTTCCCTTCACATAATCGAGTAAAACCGATTACAAAAAGTATATCGATAAATTGGACACTACACCATTAATTTTCATGAAAAAAAAAAAAACGGAGGTGTTGTGTCCAATTCCATTTCTCTATCTTATTTCGAACAAAAATATATGTTTCGTTTCGCTTTATTAGCAAACATTTCACGATGAAATGAAATTCGAATCTGAAATGAAGATGTGCGCACTCGGTTGCGTCCTTCTCAAACGTCGTCGCGAACTTTGTGCAATTTGCAGAAAACGGAACCCAAATATTTGCGCGGAGAATGCGCGACGTGTCCTCGCTCGCTCACATCGCGAATAATAAGGATAATTCAATAAAAACGTCGCAACCTTTAAACGCACATACGTGTATTGAAGAGATGAATTTTGCGTTGCGTCTTTGATGCCTGCTTCTGCTGCTGCATTTATACTCGCGTATTTCGGAAATATCTGAAATTGCTTTTGAAGTGAAATGGTTATGATTAAATCACGTTTTTCATACAAAAAAAATCGATTCTTTGAAATTGAAACGTATAATTTGCATTACTTTTTTTGCAAAAGTTTTTTGGAAGATTATAAAAGTGGGACAAGGAAAATGAATTATACGATGCGAGTTTTATCGCTTCACCCGCGCCTTTCGGGTTCTACCCATCTGCCACGAAAGTTCAATCTCGAGTGGATCGATAGGTTTGAAGTGACGAAGAAGGATTCGGGTCAGTTCCACAAATAAGATATTCAAAAGATATTTTTGTTTAATAATCAATACCATATTCAATACTATTGATAACATTACTCAAGATTAGAAGTGAAAGATTAAAGTTTTTTTATAGATAATTATCGCTGTTTCAATTTTTGGAGGTGTTGTGTCCAAATCCTTGTAATTATGCAACAAAACAAGCACTAAAATGTGGGGGTGTTGTGTCCCTAAAGTGGACAAAGAAGGATTCGGGTCAATTCCACAATAGAATATTCAAAAGATATTTTAGTTTAATAATAGATTTTATCATCAATTTTGCAATTTGAAATGTATTTAATATCATATTCAATACATTACGTAAGTTTAGAAGTGAAAACTTAAAGTTTTTATAGGTAATTATCGCTGTTTCAATTTTTGGAGGTGTTGTGTCCAAATCCTTGTAATTATGCAACAAAACAAGCACTAAAATGTGGGGGTGTTGTGTCCCTAAAGTGGACAAAGAAGGATTCGGGTCAATTCCACAATAGAATATTCAAAAGATATTTTAGTTTAATAATAGATTTAATCATCAATTTTTGCAATTTGAAATGTATTTAATATCATATTCAATACATTACTTAAGTTTAGAAGTGAAAACTTAAAGTTTTTTTAGGTAATTATCGCTGTTTCAATTCTTGGAGGTGTTGTGTCCAAATCGAAATTCCGTTGTAATTATGCAACAAAACAAGCACTAAAATGTGGAGGTGTTGTGTCCCTAAAGTGGACAAAGAAGGATTCGGGTCAATTCCACAATAGAATATTCACAAGATATTTTAGTTTAATAATAGATTTTATCATCAATTTTTGCAATTTGAAATGTATTTAATATCATATTCAATACATTGCTTAGGTTTAGAAATGAAAACTTAAAGTTTTTTTAGGTAATTATCGCTGTTTCAATTTTTGGAGGTGTTGTGTCCAAATCGAAATTTCGTTGTTATTATGCAACAAAACAAGCACTAAAATGTGGAGGTGTTGTGTCCCTAAAGTGGACAAAGAAGGATTCGGGTCAATTCCACAAATGAATATTGAAAAGATATTTTAGTTTAATAATAGATTTTATCATCAATTTTGCAATTTGAAATGTATTTTTTAATATCATATTCAATACATTGCTTAAGTTTAGAAATGAAAACTTAAAGTTTTTTTAGGTAATTATCGCTGTTTCAATTTTTGGAGGTGTTGTGTCCAAATAGAAATTCCGTTGTAATTAGGCAACAAAACAAGCACTAAAATGTGGAGGTGTTGTGTCCCTCATCATCTGAACGTGCGTTGCTACGAAACAAGACGCTAAATGGAGTCGCGAATAGCGCGGATTTGTTTATTTAAATATTTCTGTAATTCTCTCAACTTTTTTTTCTTTTTTCGTTTTCGTTTTAAAGCGTCGAGATATGAGTGAGAGTTATTTATGCGCGATGGCTGAGTGACAAGGTCCCGGCTGAAAAATCGACGATTCCCGACGTCTATTCTCGGAAAGTTCTGTGAAACCCGTCGTCGTTTAAACTGTTTATTTTCGTTCGGACGAATTACGAAATTTCTGTCGACATGTACACGTAGAAGAGAGAAATCGCGAATAAATCACGCGAGAAAAATCGGTACAAGAAGACCACTTTGCTAGATACATCCGAGCAAGTGCGTGTCACTAAATCTATTTATATTTATACGTACATAATAGTTGCAATATTAATAATCTCTGATATTTCGTGTTTCCTCAACGAAATTGTGCCAGAAAAGTGGTATTTTGTGAAGAATTTCTATTTAAATCGGACGTTTAAACGCGCATAATTTATTATTTGCAATTTATTTAAACAACAAAAAAAAGGAGGTGTTGTGTCCAATTCCAAAAAAAGTAAATTTACATTTCCTTCAATTACTCGAAAACCACTCAATCGAATTAGATTATTCAAATTGCAAATTAAAGAAGAAACTATGACGTTTCTAATGAGCCTACTGCCTGCTTTCTGGTATTCGCAGTTCATTTGTTATAAGCTGTCAAAATTGGGCTTGTCAAATTAACTGTACCTGATTCGTCGGAAGATTACGTTTCTGTATATTTTTTTTTTGTAACAAAATTTAAAAAAAGTAAATTTACATTTCTTTGAATTACTCGAAAACCACTCAATCGAATTAGATTATCCAAATTGCAAGTTAAAGAAGAAACTATGAAGATTCTAAAGAGCCTACTGTCTGCTTTCTGGAATTCGCAGTTCATTTGTTATAAGCTGTCAAAATTGGGCTTGTCAAATTAACTGTACCTGATTCGTCGGAAGATTACGTTTCTGTATTTTTTTGGTAACAAAATTTAAATTCGCAATTAATAAATTTTCGTAATTACATCTACTCGACTTCGGCTGCTGCTGTTGCTTCGGAACGGTGAGCAATTTAATATTAATCTCTGAGGTTTTCGCCTCTGTGCAGAAAACGATAATAATCATCGCACAATCATCATTATTTACATCATCATCATCCTGGAGATGATTATATTGCGATGATGATGATCGGATTGCGTTTCGGAATTAATTCGCGGCGGATAAATAATTAATTAATCGCTCGCCTTCTCCTCATCGCCGACGGAATGCGAATGCGGTGTACGATTGCATCGCAATATCCGTTCCATCTCTAGCGTTTGTTTCGTTGCTGCTTTGTTTCCGTTCTTGTTGTTTAGTTGTTGTTGTTGACGACGACTACGATCAGCGTTTGTTGTTTAATTTGCGAGAATCGAGTGCGCTGTGCATCGTAATGCGATAATCGTTACAGCTTGACCGTGATTATCCTAACTGTTATCGCAATAAAATTCATTTTCAATACAATCAATCAATTTTTTCACAAAATATTTATGATTTGATGAAACGATATGAAAATGCGCTTCCTTTAGTCTAATAATTGTAAATGAATGATAATTATTAACCGAGATACAACGTTTTTTTTTTGTTAAATTTTTCACTTTTTTTTATAAAAAATTTCAAAAAATAAAATGTAAATTTTAAAACTTTTTCACATATTTTTTGATTACATCTGAAGCGGTATTTAAATGCGAATCTTTTGATATAAAACTTGTAAAAAAATAATAGTTATTAAGTAAGTTATGAAGGTTTTTCTAATTTTTTTTTGTTGCATTTTTATGAAAAATTTCAAAAAATAAAATGTGAATTTTAAAACTTTTTCAAATATTTTTTGATTACATCTGATTACGTCTTTAAATGCGAATCTTTTGATATAAAACTTGTAAAAAAATAATAGTTATTAAGTAAATTATGAAGGTTTTTCTAAATTTTTTTGTTGCATTTTCAACGAAAATAATATCAAGCATATCAATTGTAACTTATAACGCTTTGAACTGTTTCAAGAAGATGAATAATAAAGAAGAAATACGTAGCAAAGAAACACCCAGACACTTTAACGTGTAGTGTTCTTTTCTTATGATTTTTTTTCTCTCTAAACTTTTCTTTCTCAATTTTTCCTTTTCAATTCCCTTGTTTATGGAATGCTCGAGGCGATATTCAGTTTTTGTTTACGTCTAGCCGATTCTTTTGCAAATTCGATGAAACTTCTTCATCTTGTGGTAAAAAAATGCAATCATTTTAGAAGAAAACTAAAGAAATAATCAATTTTTTGCAGAGTTTTTAGATTTCAGCGGAGAATCAAATATTTAGGTCAGGTGGGAATTAACTCTTTCAAATTCCGCTCCTTCACTTTTTCTTCTTTACATCTTCATCGCATTCGCTCTTTACTTCCGCCCACTTGACTACTCTCGTGTGCCGCAAACGATGCGTGTTTGTTAAACGAGATTCAATTTTTTTTTATTGTAGCGCCTCCCCTAAATAAATCGCTTGTTTGATGTTTAATATTTACTTTTTTGTTTCGTTTTTGTTTTGTTTTGTTTTTTCCCGCCTATTTTTCAAATATTATAAATTACATGTTTGGACGTCCATCGCAGTGCAGCAGACTGCAAGAAAATGCATGTTTACATTAACAACATTGCCTCGACTCGACGCTTTATTACAAAATGTTCACTGTTTACTTTACCGCCGTTACTTTATTTGCGTTAAACGTGCGGCAATTTGTCCGGTCCGACGTATATTTATCATTAAATAATAAATTACAACAACAAAATGTACAGAAATATCAAATAATCTAGAAAATTTCAGTTGTAATTCTTCTGGTAATCAAAAATTCTGACAATGCCTCAATTGTTCAATAAAAGTAATTAAAGTAATAGTTTTTTTTTTACAAAAATTTTACAATTTCTCCTTAATTTAATGAAATATGACAAAGAAACAACAACTTATTCAATAAAATACTAAAATATGAATCAATTAACAAAAATGTAAAAATTTTGAAGTTTTGGACAATTTTTTTTTTAAATATTTTTCCAAAATTCTTACAATTTCTCAATAATTTAATGAAATTTGACAAAGAAACAACAAATTATTCAATAATTTACTAAGATATGAATCAATATAAATGAATTATTAACAAAAATGCTAAAGTTTTTAACTTTTGAACAATTTTTTATGAAATATTTTTACAAAATTCTTACAATTTCTCAATAATTTAATGAACTATGATAAAGAACAACAAGTTATTCAATAATTTACTAAAATATGAATCAATATATATGAATTATTAACAAAAATTTACAAAAAAATGCAAAAATATTGAATTTTCTGACAATTTTTTTACAAAATTGATAAAATTTCTCAATAATTTAATGAAATTTAACAAAGAAACAATAACTTGTTCAATAATATATTAAAATATGAATCAATTAACAAAAATGTAAAAATTTTGAACTTTTGAACAATTTTTTTTTTAATATTAATACAAAATTCTTAAAATTTCTCAATAATTTAATGAAATTTAACAAAGAAACAACAACTTATTCAATAATATACTAAGATATGAATCAATTACATGAATTATTAACAAAAATGTACAAAAAAATACAAAAATTTTGAACTTTTGGACAATTTTTTTATGAAATTTTATTACAAAATTCTTACAATTTCTCAATAATTTAATGGAATTTAACAAAGAAACAAGAACTTATTCAATAAAATACTAAAATATGAATCAATTGACGAAAATGAACAAAAATAATGCAAAAATTTTGAACTTTTTGACAATTTTTTTATGAAATTTCATTACAAAATTCTTAAAATTTCCCAATAATTTTATGAAATATGACAAAGAAACAACAACGTATTCAGTAATATACTAAAATATGAATCAATATACATGAATTATTAACAAAAATGTACCAAAAAAAACATAAAAATTACTAAAAAAAATGTCGAATTTTTGTTTTGTATTAATTCATATTTGAAATGGAACGAAAACATCGAATAAACGAACGAAAACGCATTGATAATCGCGCGGAATTCAATTATATATTCATTTATTTATTACTTTTATGAAAACTTTTCACTGTAAAATCGATACAAACCGAAATATATAAACAGAAAAAAAAACTAATAAAAAATTATTTTTTTTTCATAGAGAGAATTTGTCGAAATGAAACGTATTAAATTACGCGATATTCCGCAAAATTTATTTGTTTATATCGCCGAAAGCGTATTTAATTTCATATTTCAGCACAACGTTATTAATTTCCATATATCATTATTATTATTATTCATAATTGATGCGGATTTTCCATGAAAACTCGACCAGAAAATCTGTTAATTGTAAAATTTATTAATATTCATTACAAATTGAATAATTAAATATTCGAATGTGAAAACATTTCATAATTGCTTTTTTTATGTATATTTTTTGCAATGTTATTAAGTATTCTTTTACTTGGTGATAATCACTTGAAGAAGGCAAAGTTATTTCAGGATTCGTAACGAAAGATAAGAGCTGTTGTTTCGCGAAACGCCTTGTTAAGTTATATATTTGATAAAACTAATATGAATTTGAAGAAAAAGTAACAATTCGCAAACATCCTTGACGTCCTACAAGTGTTAAATTAACGAGTTTTAAATTGGCAATTACATCTGTTCGCGGCTATTTTTAGTCGACGATTCGCTAATTTGCTTGATTCACTTCTCCTTAAGTCTTATGATCCAATAGTTTTCAATTGATGGCGCTGCACGCAAATCATTGTGTTATATGCAACCCCTTGTGTTTTTATTGCTTTGTATGTAACCCCAATTGCAATTTATCTATTATATCGTGTATATTGCTGCCGGCGTTCGGATTTATTGATGAGATGTAATCTCGCACGAAAGGGAATCGCCGATAGAATTCCTTTTTATAACTGTTATTTTCTGGTTTATACAATTTCTGCTTCGATTCTTTCCTTTCCTTTTTTTTTCATTCAGTCTTCGTGGAAATATAACGAGAGTCAAAAGCGGGGGGGATGAAGAGAATGGTGCAAGATGATAAATCGGAGGAATACGTAAACGTGAGTCGTCGTTTCCATTGTTCGGCGTATATCGATAGAGGGATGGATATAAGTGTGGAACGTGTGTTTGTGTGGTTGCATAAGAGTGAAAGAGATGGATGCAGAGCGTCTGCACGTGAGATGAAAAGAGATGGATGTTTCAATATTCACATGGACACAAGCGCAAGCGGATCGCACCACAAATAATAATAATAATAATCGAGGGAAAATCCTATGAAATACTCAAAATCTCAATTCCACGATTTACAGTTCAAATCCAAAGATTTGCGTAATAAAAATTGTAATTGATTTGACTAGAATTGTAAAAGAAAGAGCTATCTTAGATGTAATAACAATTTAAAAATATGCAACTTTAAATACACAGCGATGACGTTTAATTTGATTAGTTTTAGGGTTATAATGTTAATAATAAAAAAAATATTATGCAACTTATTTTGCATATGATAGTTATGTAATTAGATGACGCAAGTGGAAAGATATTAACTGAATATGCAACTTTTATTGCACAACAATGGATTTTAATTTGTATGTTAATTAATTAGTTAGCAACTTTTAATGCATCGTCAATTTGATTTGTTTTAGATAATACCAATAAAAAAAATAAAATTATGCAACTTATTTTGCATATGTTAGTTATGTAATTAGATGACGCAAATGGAAAGATATTAACTGAATATGCAAATTTTATTACACAACAATGGATTTCAATTTTGTATGTTAATTAATTAGTTAGCAACTTTTAATGCATCGTCAATTTGATTTGTTTCAGTTAATACCAATAAAAAAATAATATTATGCAACTTATTTTGCATATGATAGTTACGTAATTAGATGACGCAAGTGGAAAGATATTAACTGAATATGCAACTTTTATTACATAACAATGAATTTTAATTTGTATGTTAATTAATTAGTTAGCAATTTTTATTGCATCATCAATTTGATTTGTTTTAGTTAATACCAATAAAACAATAATAATGATGCAACTTATTTTGCATATGTACAACGTTTATATGATTATAATAGTTATGTAATTAGATGACGCAAGTGCAATGATGTTAACCGAATATGCAACTTTTATTGCATCGTCAATGACATTTAATTTGATTTGTTTTAGTTAATACCAATAAAAAAAATATAATTATGCAACTTTGATTGCATAATGGGTAATTGATAGAAAAATTAATACTTAGTTTAAAAAACAAAAACTAAAAATTTATAATTTAAATTAATTAACGAGATGGCGCAAGTAGAAGAACGGTCAAGTGGGTATGCAATTGATGTTACATCATCAATAAAATGTCAATGCCATTTTCTTTTACTCAATAAATTCATTTCATCGAATACATTTGTTCTTTTAATTAATTAATGAAAATTAACAAAAACTGGATAATTTTCTTCAAACAAATTTTCTCTATAAATTCACCAATTACTATAATAATAATAGTACATCAATAATCAACAGATGTCGCTTCACGTACAACAGACTGTCAGCTTATTGTAATTTCAATTATTTCGTTTCCGCGCGTGTTTCAGTTATTATTTTTTTGCTCTAATTTTTTAATATCCAATCGGAATTCCGATTTGAATAACGCGCGCATATTTTCACTCGGTTTTCCATTGTTTACGTATGTTTTTTTCCACCCAATAGAATTCCAAAAAAAAAAAAAAACAAAAACATTCCAATCCAAAAAACAAACGCATTTTTTTGTTTATTACATAAACTTTCAACGAAACAAAAAAAAAACAAATATGAAACAAAATAAAAGAAAAAAAAAACGTCAAATTTTACTTGTTTTTGTAACAGGATTAATGCAAAATTGCAATTATTTGTTTGTTTTTGGATTAAATGAAAAAGAAAGGTGGACATTCGGCAAATTGCTATCGTAAATCGCGTGCAAAAATTCCGTGCGTTTGGTTGCATAAATCAATCAGAATCGTTGAGTGATTTGTGTGACCTTTCCGTAAATTTCCATCAATTAAATAAGGCAATCATCGGAATTGGCTTGAATAGAAGTTCAATTTTTCATTGAAATTCTATGTCAAACAAAGCGTAAGGTTATTAACAGATATATTTGTTGTAATAACGTTGGTATTATGTAAAGGATTAAACTTAAAGAAAATGACATTTTTGAAAACGATTGCACATCAAGTGTGCTGTTTCTATTCTTTTGTTTTTTCGAAGATAGGGGAATCCCCTTGTCGTTCGACGTCTTCGTCGACGTCGGCGGTGGTGGCGTCGTCGTCGTCGTCGGCCGCACGCACCGACGACGGCGTCGGTGAGCCGCAGCAAAGCACCGAGAAGGTGCGCCTCGAAACCAAAGCACCCACCGCACCAGTGCGAAAGCGACGCGCGTGCCGAAAGCGTCTGTCCTCCTACACCGTCTGTGTCCTCCGTTCGCACAAACACACGCAAATATCGCTCGCACCAACCCCAAAAACCAAAATCCCCACAACAACAAGAACAACAAAAACGCGCGCGAGAAACAAAAAAACAAAACAAAAATTGTGCGTGCATTCAAAAGTGTTAGTTCTCAAAAAAAAATCAAAAGTGCTGTGACCAAAAAAAAAACAAAAAATTAACAGTTTTCTTCAGATCTACAGAGATTTTGGCCTACTGCTCTTTTCGTTCCCCGAAAACTCGAATTGAATATCTGGAAATAGGATCGAGTGAGTGTGACAACATTTTCGTTATTGCGACATTGTTTACCAGCGTTTATTATCATGAGGACACATAGATAAGTGCACTCGTTATAAACGAAAACTCGACTGAAACTATCTGAATTTACATTTGTTTCTTTTTTTGATTCAGCTGAAGTTTATCTCGCTTTTGAACTTGACCTGCGCCACCCGAATTCCATCATACTTTTGAACACCAAAACTATGTAGTACACTAACTAATTGAATACTTTTTGGGTTAAGCGTACACACGCATACTTATATAATATTTTCCTTTCGTTGCAATTTCAATAAACACTTTCGGCCTTGATCCCTATTCCGTGTACACTACACTCCACTCGCACTCATACTCGTATCGTCCGTCGTCTGCTTCATCCTCATCGCCCCAATTTAATAATTTTACAATATTATTACTCCTCCATCTCTACTCAAAACTTCATTTTCATTTATTTTCGACTCTCTTTTGTTGCTACAACTGTAATTATCAACCGTATTTAAAAAAAAAACAATAGCAAAAGAACAAATGGACTAACCGCCAATAAAATCGTAGCAAACAATTGATACTTCAGTCATTTGTTCGCTACCTTTCAATTGTTCCTGCAGTTCGCTTCAATTGTCCAACGGTAAGATTAAACACTTGACTTAATCAGTTTGACAATGAAAACAAAAAACAAATTCATTTCATTCAATTGTCTATACGTTTCCAATATTATTTTAATTTCACTTGTTTTATCAAAAAAATAAATGACAAGATTTCAATTTTCTTAACAAAATTAAAGAAAAAGTTTGGTTAGAAAGTAACAAAAAAAATCACTAACGTATTTACTAATTTATAAATTTATAATCAAGGAGCACAAAATTTAACCGAAAGAAACATTCCTATTTATTCAAATAACAAAAGAATGCGTTAAATATGCACAATTCATTTGTTCATTAATTAATTAACGTAATTTACACATTTTCATTGAGAAATATTAAAAAAAACAAACAAAATCGTGAAACAAATTTTAAGGTGTGTTTTTTGTTTTGTTTCTCTTTCTAATTAAACAAAAATCACTTTTGTATTCGTAATAAAACATAAGAAAAGAAGAAAAAATGAAGACATAATAATGATTACGCGTTGTTTAAACGTTTTTCATTTGTTTTCCACGTTCGCCAACTAAATTAAAATTTCTTATTTGCACAGCGCTCACTACATTTATTAATTAAGAAACGATATTTGCATTCTGATAAAAACAGAGTCGTAGCTCTAGCAGTCGCTTGCACATTTCATTTGTTCACATTCCTAGTTCATTTGTTGTTACGTAAACAATTTTGAAAATGTAATATAAAAAAAAAACAAAATTGACAAACGTCTGAAAACTAAAGTCTAACCTACAATCTGTCAATTTAAAATAATATTTCTTCGCCATTTTGTTTTTTTTTTTGTTTTCTATTATCCGCGGCACTCGTTGATCAATAATTATTTTTGTTTGATTCAACAAAGTTTCAATTTAAAATCGATCGTGTTCATGAAAGGAAACGGTACATAATTATTTTGTTATTCGCCCGCTAGATTGATTTTTAATGCAATGAGTAATTCCTGTTTGTTTGTGCAACGATTTATGCACCTCGCGATGAAATAAATCAAAAAAAAAAGAAGAAAAAGAAACTTTCCCATCGAGCAATAATATTTTTCCTATACTTCTGTTATTTTCCACGAAAAACGTCTTCGAACATTCGTATTTCCATTAGGATATTATAAATTCATCAAGAAGAAGAAAAAAATTATACCGAATTCACTATTTAAGTCAAGTAGATAAATGAAAATTATTACTTTCTATTCACGTTTTTAACAGATAAAACTGTTGAGAAACCGAACTCTCGACGCAATTTCTTATCAACTAGTCTAAATTCCAAAACTTATTTTTTTTTCCTTCTAGTTTATTTCAACTTTGCAAATTTTCATTTTAATGTTTTTTTTTAATTCCATGAAAAAAAGAGTGAAATTTTCCATAATTAGTATACTAAATTGTGGTTTTATGCAATAAAAACATTGGAAATTTTCTAAATTCTTATAATTTTTGTTTTTTTGTTTAATGGAATTTCTGAAAGCCTTGGCATTATAACTGTTACGAAAAGTTATTGAAATTTTTTGTTTATTTTGAAATTGATTCATTAATACACTAATAAGTCTTATTAAGTAACATTTTCGACCTTTTTCTTCTAAATATTTGTTAAAAATCAACGAAAATTTGATGAAATATTTGATAAAATAAAATTTCATTTTACGACCTTTTACGAAACTATTTATATTAACACAAAAAAATTCAATTATTTTCATTCAGAAAACGTCGTGAAACTGAAGAAGTTTTGCATTTCACATACATTTTTCAATTACGTTCGAGTAAAAGAAAAAGAAAATCTTATGATGAGGAAGATTCTCTCTCTCTCTTTTTCTCGTTCATTACCACTTTGCTCGCACAAAGCACACTATTCATCATTTTAAACGAGTATAAATAGATCGTTAGAAAATTACTTTTTCTAAAGGCCAATTCGCGCATCAGACGCAAAGATTACGCAATGTATTTCATATAGAAACTTTTTTGCTTTAGGCTTAGTTAAAAATTAATTTGTTATTGTTGATTTGATTGATGCATCTGATGTCTCAAATAATTAAACGTTATGTTTTTTCGTTAACACTTGGATTTTATTATTTTATTTCTTCAATTATTTCGAAATTTGTTTGCAATTAAGAGATTATAAACTAATCCTTAAATTACGTTAAAAACAATTGTTTGATTAATGCATTAATGTTGCAATTCTCTTGATTTTAACCTTCTAGATTTAAATTTATATTAACGTAATTTATAGAAGAAGAAAAAAACGAAACGTTAATTGTTATTCCTAATTGAAACACTGCAGCGAACGATTACTAAATGTTACATAACAACGATAAGCCGTCCTTAGCAACTGTCAATGTTGCACTATCTTTGTATACATTAGCATTTCTAAGTATGAAAAGTTATAAAAAAACATACATGAAGTATACATAACCAAAAATAACAAATTTGATAAAAGTGATGAAGCGTCCTTAACAACTGTCAAAAATGTACTATTTTGAGTATGCAGAAATTCCAATGGAAACTTATATTCAAAATGTCAAAATTTACATAACCAAAAAAAAAAACAAATTTTATAGCAGTGATAAAACGTCCATAGCAACTGTCAATGTTGCACTATTTTGAATACATTAGCATTTCTATGTATGAAAAGTCATAAAGAAACATACATGAAGTATACATAACCAAAAATAACTAATTTGATATAAGTGATAAAACGTCCTTAGCAACTGTCAAAAATTAACTATTTTGTATATGCAGAAATGTCAATGGAAACTTATTTTCAAAATGTCAAAATATACATAACCAAAAAAAAAACAAATTTGATAAAAGTGATAAAACGTTCTTAGCAACTGTCAATGTTGCACTATTTTGTATACATTAGCGTTTCTATGTGTGAAAGGTTATAAAAAAACATACATGAAATATACATAACCAAAAATAACAAATTTGATAGAAATGATAAAGCGTCCTAAGCAACTGTCAAAAATGAACTATTTTGTATTCAAAATGTCAAAATGTACATAACCAAAAAAAAAACAAATTTTATAACAGTGATAAAGCGTCCATAGCAACTGTCAAAAATTAACTATTTTGTATATGCAGAAATGTCAATGGAAACTTATATTCAAGATGTCAAAATATACATAACCAAACAAAAACAAATTTAATAAAAGTTATAAAACGTCCTTAGCAACTGTCAATGTTGCACTATTTTGTATACATTAGCGTTTCTATGTGTGAAAGGTTATAAAAAAAACATACATGAAGTATACATAACCAAAAATAACTAATTTGATAAAAATGATGAACCGTCCTTAGCTTATGTCAAAAATTAACTATTTTGTATTCAAAATGTCAAAATGTACATAACCAAAAAAAAAAACAAATTTTATAACAGTGATAAAGCGTCCTTAGCAACTGTCAAAAATTAACTATTTTGTATATGCAATGGAAACTTATATTCAAAATGTCAAAATATACATAACCAACAAATTTGATAAAAGTTATAAAACGTCCTTAGCAACTGTCAATGTTGCACTATTTTGTATACATTAGCATTTCTAAGTATACAAAGTTATAAAAAAAAAAGCATACATGAAGTATACATAACCAAAAATAACTAATTTGATATAAGTGATAAAGCGTCCTTAGCAAATGTCAAAAATGAACTATTTTGTGTATGCAGAAATTCCAAAGTGATAAATCGTCATTAGCAACTGTCAATATTGCACTATTTTGTATATTTTGTATACATTAGCATTTCTATGTATGAAAAGTTATAAGTGAAAAAGTGTAATTAGCAACTGTCAAAAATGAACTACTTTGTGTATGCAGAAATGCCAGTGGAAACTTATATTCAAAATGTCAAAATATACATAACCAAAAAAAATATTTGATAAAAGTGATAAAACGTCCTTAGCAACTGTCAATATTGCACTATTTTGTATACATTAGCATTTCTAATTATGAAAAGTTAAAAAAAAAACATGCATGAAATGTACATAACCAAAAATAATATTTGATATAAGTGATAAAGCGTCCTTAGTAACTGTCAAAAATGAACTACTTTGTGTATGCAGAAATGCCAGTGGAAACTTATATTCAAAATGTCAAAATATACGTAACCAAAAAAAAAATTTGATAAAACTGATAAAACGTCCTTAGCAACTGTCAATATTGCACTATTTTGTATACATTAGCATTTCTAATTATGAAAAGTTAAAAAGAAACATACATGAAATATACATAACCAAAAATAATATTTGATATATGTGATAAAGCGTCCTTAGCAACTGTCAACGGAAAACGCAAACTTACAGTCAAAATGTCAAAATATACATAACCAAAAATAACTAATTTGATAAAAGTGATAAAGCGTCCTTAGCAACTGTCAAAAATGTATTATTTTATATATGCGGAATTGATAATAGAAAGCTACATTTAAAATTTCAAAGTATTCATAACCAAAAAATAACAAATTTCATAGAAACGTCCTTAATAACTGTCAAAAATGTATTATTTTTTTGAAAAGAAAATGCTAATGAAAAGTTATATTAAAAATACTAAAGTATACATAACCAGAAATAACAAATTCAATATAATCGCTAAAGTGTCATATGATGATTTTAAGACTTCCTTAACAACTGTCAATAATTTACTATTGTCATATGAAGAAATGCTAATAAAATGTTGAAGTATCATCCTTAGCAACTGTCATTAGACGTTTATAACTTCTTTAACATATGCAGAAATGCTAATGAAAAGTTATAGTAAAAATGTCAAAGTATACATAACCAATAATAATAATAAATTAAGCGTCCTTAGCAACTGTCACAAGATTTGCCGCACTGTATATTAGATTAAGAAGTAACGTTTCAATTTTCGGTAAACTAATTGCGAAGATACAAATAAGTTTAATCCAATTTCCATTGGCGAAGAGAAGGGAGAAGTGGTAGAGAGGTGTAGTGTAATGTAGTAATTAAATCGCAGATGCGATCACTTTGCTTAATGAGGGAGCACTTAAAAATCGAAGGGAATACGTAACAAACAAGCGCTGGGCGAGGGTTAAAGTAACAGCACACCAAAAAAAAACAAAAACAGAAGAGTCAAAAAAGCGAATATCTAAACGGCTATGAAAAAAAAAAAGAGGGAAAAAAACAGGGGGCGTTGGGATTTGGACCCTCGTTATTGTCGCGCCCTCCCACGCATCGTATTTTTTTTTATACTCTCCTCGCTTTACGTTGATTTATTCCGTGTATATTTCGGCAGTGACGGCTCTTTCCTGCACTCCTTGATCGCACGCCATCTATCGGACGTCCGGGTTAATCGCTAATTGGGTTATTTTTAGAACTTCGTCTTCCTGTTTTTTTTTTTGCAATTGTTCCGTTTCTCTGTCATCCCACACTTCCTTCCACCAATTGTCTCGTCTCCTTGTCACACTACACCTCCGCGCATCTCATCTCATCGAAACAAATGATGCTGCGACACAAATTTTTGAATTAAAAACAAAATACGGACGCATTTACGAGATTCGCACGCCAACTCGAATTATTCATTTCATACCTTCGCATACGCTAAATTACGTGCGACCGTTTCGCGTGAACTTTTGCGGTATGTTGAAGGGGAGAAGTAGTAGAAGATGAGAGGAACAAAAAAGAGAGTCACTCGCTTCGCGCATAAATTACGACCAAACTAAAATATGCATAGTTGAATACGTTAATTTCGCAAAATACATCCTCCGCTCCAAAAATACTTTATTTAGAACATCTGCACGGCACCGCATAATGAATATTTCGCGATGGGATTAATAAAACCCATATGCAAATGTATACATATATATAAATGTACATATTTATTGGGGTTTTTGGGTCTTCGGGAAATATTTGGACCGTTCATCATTTATCAAATTTTAATGCGAGCAATGAAAATACACACACACGCTCGTATCCGTATCGATTCTATACGCGCCAAAAGCAAAATAAAAAAAAAGGAATCCGCGGTTCAATTCACCGGATATAAACTGCAGCAGCAGCATCATTAACCATTTTAATTCCATTTTGAAAATCTAATTAAGCCGGAAGATGCTAAAATCACATTTTCATTTAATTAATTTAATTCCATTCAATATTCCCATCATTCGACAACGATTTTATTGCCAACATTAAAATTCCGAATATTCATTAAATCGCAATAAAACAATTGAAAATCATCAATACTTTGGTAACTCATTTTTTTTTCATTTTAACGTATTAATTAATAACATGAAACTTTTAATATTTCCTTAATTTACGTAATATTGTATGTATAATATTTTGAATTCAGCGTTCAGAATTTGTTTTTTCTACAATTGTCATAAAAGAAATGTTATTATTTTGTCACGTCGCCATTTTTTTTATTATTGAGGTTAGGTTGCATAATCATATAATATAAACTATATAGTTTTATATAGTAATTGAATAAATTTGTATTTCATTGTCAACTTATTTCTATCAACACTCAGGTTTTTTTTTTTCATTTTAACGTATTAATTAATAACATGAAACTTTTAATATTTTCTTAATTTACGTAATATTGTATGTACAATATTTTGAATTCAGCGTTTATAGTTTGTTTTTTCTACAACTGTCATAAAAGAAACGTTACTATTTTGTGACGTCGCCATTTTTTTTTATTATTATTGAGGTTACGTTAGCTTTTGTTGCATAATCATATAATTTAAACTATATAGTTTTGTAAAGTAATTGAATTAATTTGTATTTCATTGTCAACTTATTTCTATTAACACTCAGGTTTTTTTTACATTTTAACGTATTAATTGACGAATTAACATGAAACTTTTAATATTTTCTTAATTTACGTAATATTTTATGTGTAATATTTTGAATTCAGCGTTTATAGTTTGTTTTTTTCTACAACTGTCATAAAAGAAACGTTACTATTTTGTCACGTCGCCATTTTTTTATTATTGAGGTTACGTTAGCTTTTGTTGCATAATCATATAATATAAACTATATAGTTTTATAAAGTAATTGAATAAATTTGTATTTCATTGTCAACTTATTTCTATCAACACTCAAGTTTTTTTTACATTTTAACGTAATAATTGATGAATTAATATGAAACTTTTAATATTTCTATAATTTACGTAATATTGTATGTATAATATTTTGAATTCAGTTACAAAGGACGCTTTAAAAGAATCGTTTGACAGTTACTAGGGACGCTTTAAAAGAATCGTTTGACAGTTACTAGGGACGCTTTAAAACAATCGTATGACAGTTGCATAATCATATAATATAAACTATATAGTTCTATTAACACTCATGTATTCAATATAATTCAGGTGTTCAATAAAAATGCAAGAGTTCATGCAGGTGTTTAATGTTTATATTGTTTTCTTATTTCTGCAGCTGAAAAAGTTTATCTTCGTTTTAAACAAAACCAATAGTAATTGAATAACAATAAAATTTAATTATCATATATAATTAGATTATATTTTCTGATATAATGTTTGGAAAGCACTGGCTTAGATCATAGTAAACCAGTTTCGCGGAGCGCGCGCGAACAAAACACGTCCGAAACAATGGATCGCGTACATGTTGTTATTGTTGTCAATGGATATCATAGCACTCTAATATTAGACTCGAACCTC
>NW_017096844.1:0-22879 GCF_001412225.1 Nicrophorus vespilloides
TTACATTTTAAATATTTCTTCATTCGTACAAATTTAATTTCGTGAATGTGCTGTCATCAAGTCGCCTGCTATGAGCTGTAAGAAATTGAAAAAAAAATGACATACTTAACTCTTATTCATAACAGAGAAATGACGGTTTTCTCATAAAAAAAAATCACAACTTGATGACTAAAAACTCTGTTTTCTATTTACTTCAAATCTATCCTTAATTTTGGGACACTCTTTATAAGGAATCTGCGATCGTTATGATTCTTTTTTCACGAAATACGCGAAACAGAAATAACTACTACTTCCGTCGTCCGGAGGATGTAAATATATCGTAAATATCTCGAGCACGAAAATAAACGCTCCGGTATTAATATACGGGTGGACAATCATTACGAGTTTAACTTGTATATTTCATATGCAAGTATGGTTCAAGCACTGCGATCACGTACCTCTTGGCTCTTCTCTTTATTTACTTTCTCGCTTGTTGTGCAATCGCTATCAGGAGCTGAGCGGAAAAATTTACAATTTTGCCGTCCTTGCAAATTACTATATTATTTTTTTTCGTATTTTTTTCATAATTCAGAACTAATTTTCAAATTCTTATATACTTTAATTCTCTATTTAATAACATAATAATAATCAATTGAAATTATTGACAAAATGCTATCAATTTATTAATAAACGTTTTATCATTGAATTTTTCATTTTTATTTATAAAAAAATTTGTAAGTCTTATTATAGAAAAACATCGAAAACCTATTACATTTCAATCACTAATTTTAACATGATTCTATAAAAGTTTATTCAATATTTTTTAGTTAATAATAATTATGAATATTTTTTGTAAATTGAAATTTCATTTACATTATGTTCATTCCAAAATAAGTGTCCAATTTCATAAAAAAAAAACGTGCATTTGACGGATTGTTGACTTAAACAAAATATCAATTTATTAGCAACTTAATAAACGTTTCATCATTGAATTTTTCATTTTTATTTATAAAAAAAATTGTAAGTCTTATTATAGAAAAACATATTACATTTCCAATTACAATTTCATAAAAGAAACGTGCATTTTCACAACTAGTCTTTAACATAAAATAGAAAACATTTAAAAATTAACACTTATAGTTCTACTGTAATTGTTCTCTGTAATTGTTCGAAAATAGACTTTTTGGGCAGTTTTTGCCATAATAATTATTCTTAAACAAATTGTCAGCGAGTGAAAAAAATAATCAAACTAACAATTGTTACAAAATGTTACCTTTTCACTGCGAAAACTATTTTGATAAATGTGAAACTTCAGGAGATACAAGAGTTATTTTTTTCAATAATCCATTAAAAAAAAAACTAAAATCGGATACTTATTTTGGAATGAAAGAAGTTATACATATTGATTCATATTAATATGATTCTATCGCATTATTATTAATTTAATCCACGTTTTTTTTTTCATTCTATCGTAATACATTTTGTGCACGAACAATAATATTTATGCTTGTGCTATCTGGTCTGGTTCTTTGACTTCTTCGTTCACAATGCAAATACGCATGATGTGTTTGTTTGCACATATTTATCTGTTGCATCATTACGCATTAAGCAAACTTCAATTAAATCAACAACAGTTCTTCAATATTTAAATTATTTGATAATCGTAATGTTTAATAAATTGTGTGTATTTAGTGGTAATTGCAACCAAATTGATTTGAATTGTTGCAATCTTATAACCGATGTTTTCTTGCAATTCAAATATAGAATTTTGTTGAACAAATTATTAAATAAAATACAAATTCTGTATTTTATCATTTCCAATATTCATTCATAATATGGAAGGTTTCTGTATGAAATAAAGACACTCACATTTAATTAATTACTTTTATTTGAAAAAAAAAACGAATTCAAAAAAGGTAAACTTTTACTTATTGTTTGAGGAATGAATTATTATTTAATCATCATTATTTTTTAAGAGTGTTTCATTCGCAACTGTATTATTATTATGTAATTTGAAATTTTCAAATAAACTAAATTTTAATTAAGATATAGACATTTAGTTGACAGTGATGAAAGAAAACTAAACGTATTTCAATCATCGATGCTACTGATTTTCATCCATTTGTTGCTATAATAGATCTTTCTTTGTTCGCACTTCTTAGAGGTGTTTGGGTGAGCGATAGAAGTCGACGAATGACGGACACAAAAGTGAGCGAACAACGAATTCCTGACAAATCGCGCGGTGTGTACGCAACTATAAATAGAGTCCATTCATATGTTTATAGGGAAACGCCGAATCCCTGCTCTTCTCCATCATCCACACTACAATCTAATACTACACCCAAATTCCTCGAAACATAAACTAAGCATCAATCCACGTCCAACCGATTTACAATTGAGTAATCTCAAGTTCTGTTCTGTTTTTTGTATTCAGTTTCCTGCTTCTATTTTTATTTTCTACCGACAAACAGCATTCATGCCCATAATAGTTGTAATCACTCTGTACACACACAGAGACCACAATCCTTTTGTCATTTTGGACTTCCTCGTTGCGAGGAAAGAAAGAAAAACTTAATTCCGTTACGAACTTCCTGGTCTTCGCTTCAAATGAAAAAACAACAACAACAACAAAACTATAAACAGATTATATAACAGTCTAAAAAGAATAGACCAATGATTCAATACGCTCGCATGAAAATACAATCACAATTGTCTTTATAATTGCGAAATTATTTTATAGTTAAATTGTCGTGTCCCAGGATTCAAATATCTCTGGACACTGTGGAATATCTAATAGTTTTGGAGTCCTAGTGGAGTTTTTAAGGAATGTTAGAGGTGAAGTTGGAGTTTTTTTATGATAATAAACACTTTATTATTCACTATAAGATTATTAATAACTTCTATGTTTAGATTCCAGTTGCTAGATTTGTTACTAGCGACTAGCTAGGATTATGACTTTAACACTGACTCTTTAGGACTCTCTTTGTAATACATAAACATCCTGTTATATAGTAGTGAATTAGCATAGTGGGAGTACAATATTTAGTAAGGGAAATAAGTACCTAACTTTCCCTAATAATTCCTAAGATGTACCAATTAGAGGTCATTATTTATTGGACATTTGAGTTGTATATGAGTCATTACATAATGATTAGTTATGGGATCTTCCTAAGTGTTATTTGTTCTAAATCTTAATGACTTACATACATAAAAATGTAGAAAATAATAAGGGCTAACATAATATAAACAATAACTGTTTTACATAACAAAACTACAAACAACGCAGCGTTTCCTTATTATTAATATAATTTATTGTATAACATAAATGCAAAAATAATAAAGACATTACGGTGGATTCCGTTGTACAGCTGGAGATAATACGCGCATACCTCTTGCAGCGATCGTATTTAATTTCGAACGTAATAAAAAGACAAAAATAGAAACGTGCACCCACGTGCAAAAAACGTTTGCAGCCATACAACGTTTATTATAATAGAAAACTCAATTTACCATCAATATTGATATTAAAACGAAATTATTAATAATTTTCATCAAATATATAGATATTCAGATATGATTACAATATTCTATAAAAACATGTTAGTTTTGTGTATTTAAATGAAACTTATTTGTTTCAACTTTTACAAAAAATTACTCACAAACGTTCATAAAAGTGGACTGATTTTAGTCTTTATTTTAAATTCAGATTATATACGTTCTATAGTTTTTTTTCCATAAAATATCTCTATAAAACATTAGCATTTTAACATTTATATGTTATAAAAGTTGAAATTACAAAAATTTACTCATTTTATTATATTTAATAATTGAAATCTATAATATTTATATTCAACGTAAAGAAATAATGTGTTTTTTTGAAATATTTTACTGTTTAAAATGTACATTTAACATCGCTCTAAGTGAAGTAGATTTTGTAAATTGAAGGTTTGAGGAAAAAAGTGTAATGACTTGTGGAATGTATTTGAAAAAGCAATTAGTGCGTTACGTTTTATTGAGGGTGGTCGAAAGATCAACACAATTTCACGTAGAAAAACAAGATGAATCATTCGTTGAATTTAGTGACATTTGCAAAGTACATTCTTCTCCACTCTTTGCTTTAGTTGCTGTTTATTTTCCTTTCTGGTCTTAGTTTATATCGTTGCATTTTCGTTCGTTCGTGCGTTCGTTCGGCGACAATAAAAATATTTTTGGAAATGATTGGCTCGCACTCTGTAAGCAGCAGCAAAGACTTACTCTTGGCAACAACAATGGAATATTTCAACGAAGACCGAATCCGCATCGGTGCAGCCCGATGATGAGTATTGTAGTTGTTGTTAAACTCGAACGGGGGATTTACCGAAATCCATTTGATAAGCGAGAAGAGTTTTACATTCCAATTAATTCTGCGCCCGCAGTAACAACGCAACCTAAGACTCTTATACCGCAGCTCTCTATCTCTATCTCTCATCTACTTTCTTAATAATCTGTCTCACTACTACCATCACCATCACTGTCCTCGGGATTAAACGTCTCCGGATTTGCGGTTTGCCCCTCGTCGGAATTCAATTAATATTGATAAGTTTGTTTGTTTATATGCAGATCTGGAGACGCCGCGACGCCGGGCGTCGGTCGCCTCATCTTCATGCAGAAAACGACTAAAACGACAACATCAGCACCAGACCTAAAGCCAAAGCCGCTAAAACCTTACACAAATACGACGGTTTACGATCGCCAGGTGTCTTTATTCACAACATCTCAAATCTCGACGAAACGAAAACTTTTGCAAAAACAACAAATATTCTGAACTGAAATAATTAAAGTTTCATACTGAATTATTATCATCTTTCTAATGCAGAATTCTATAATTTATGTTACATAATATTGTAATTTGTTGGTAAAGAACGTTTGAATAAATGGTTGATTTCCATTCACATTTTGAGATAGATAGAATTTTTATTTAATACTAATTACAAGAATATTTTTAATGAAAGCGCTTATTATAATTGTTCATTAACAATGACAAATAATCACATCTTTCTGAAACACAATATATTTGATTGTAAAACCTATTTTATATTTCAAAATAAATGCGTTTTCGACTTCTTCACAAATAATAAATATCATTGTTGATTTCCATTCACATATTGAGATAGATACAATTTTTATTTAATACTAATTACAAGAATATTTTTCAATGAAAGCTATTATTATAAATGTTCATGAACAACGACAATTAATCACAATATATTTGATTTATGTTACATAATATTGTAATTTGTTGGTAAAGAACGTTTGAAAAATGGTTGATTTCCATTCACATTTTGATATAGATACAATTTTTATTTAATACTAATTACAAGAATATTTTTAATGAAAAGATCTGAATGCTATTATTATAAATGTTCATGAACAACGACAAATAATCACAATATATTTGATTCCAAAACCTATTTTATATTTAAAAATAAATACGTTTTCGACTTCTTCGCAAATAATAAACATCATTTAAAAGTGTATGCGCGTCTCGGGAATTTAGATAATTCCGAGCAACAAACGACGACGAAACAACTTTTTATTGGCATGGTAAATTCTGTTATTACGATTTCACGGAATAGACAGACGTCCTCGCCCTCGCACTGCTCGCAAAAGCAAGAGACTCGAAAAAGAACATATAAAATGACTGTACATTTTATTTTATATCCTAAGAATTTTATACGACACGTCCACAAATACCGATTTCACTTTTAGACCATAGCAAATTTCTACTGATTTATTAACATAAACTTTTCCAAATACCAAACACCAACACCAATGCCAACAAAATAACATATAATAATTCAAATGAGAAAAACTAAACAATCAAATAAAACAAGTACACTCTTTTTATGCGGTTTTTATTTCAAGAACTATTTTAGGTCATTTTGACCGTTTTGAGACAAATTGGCAAACCATTTCATCGAAAAAGATGATAATTCTGAACGAGCATTCAAGTTTCAACGCGAGCTTCAGAATTGCAAAGCCAAAGCAAAGTTTAATCACTGATTATATTGTCAAAGGGAAAAAATCAACATGCAAGTTGAGACTAATTTTACTTGTGAAGAATCATTATCTTCAGGACATAGATGACTATCTCTTCTAATGATGAAAGTGATTTCGAATCAGTTCGCAAATTATGCCGAACACTCTTATATAACTCATATAATTCTAAAGGAAAAAAAATGTGAAGAAAGATTAACTTTCATGAAAATGTTCTGTATTTTTTTTTTGTAAAATTTTTCCTTATAAATTTAGAAGGAATATGTTAAGATTATATTTTTCTGAAATTTAATAAACTCGTCTATGATTGTTAACGTTTTTTATAAAAATTATGAATAAACATTTCAGAAAGAAATAAGATATTAAGACTAATTATTTTTTCTGAAATTTAATAAACCTTTTTTTATGCGATTTTCGGTGTTTAGTCCTTTTTTGTGCGATTTATTTTTATCCTGTGGAACGTATCTACCGCATAAAAAGAGAACCAATTTTAATTATTCTACTTACAAAATTAATTCTTAATTACTCAGTTGTTGTATAGAATAATGACAATAACTTATTGAAATTGAATTGTCAGATTTTGAAACGTATTTCGATGTGTGTTTGTGTGTAGTCTGGATGAAAGAAAAGATTCTCGGTGTGGACTTTCCATTAAAATGGAAATTCGTTCGGTATAATCAGCAGGGAATTGCAGATTGACCATTCGCTTGTCGTCCGTCATCCGTTCATTCATCGTTCACCGGCAAGCTATTTCCGCGCGAGAGGAAAAGAGATATCGCATAGTGCGAGTATACAAGGATGAGAAAGAGAAAGAAGGTGCAGAATGAACGAGCGTAGAGCCAGAGGACGAGCATACGCAAGGAACGGAAGAAGGAAAGGAAAAAAAGGTAGTAATAAAGAGTTCTCTCTAGTGAGCGTAGTACATTAATTGGACATCGCGTTGAATAATGGAGGATATGAGCGAGACGAAGTGTACATGTATATACATTTGTGTGGATGTGTACGGACTTCTTCTTTCTCTATTCTAATTATTTACAAGGTGAACACGAGGCGCGCGACTCAGCTTCAACTTCGTTTTCTTCCTTTTCTTCCGCCCGGTTCATTCATTTCCTTTTAAACATTTTACACACACACACACATCAGTGCACGTTTGATGCGAATACAATGAAGAGAAAATGCAAAATCCACGTGAAAGACGACGACTTGTTGTTGCAGCATCGGTCGAGGAAATTGTATAATCATAAAAATCCGGCTTTGTTGTTGTTGCTGATGTTGATGATGGCGGCAGAGGAATGCCTTTAACATCGTAGAGTGGTGATTCTTCGGTTTCAATGGAATCCTCCTTCTTCGGCGTTTCCTCTGTCTCGTGTACACCGTCATTGTAAACACCGAGAATGGGAAGCGCGGATTTTTCAATTAGCAACATCAACAAACCAAGACTAATTCCACTAACTACGACTTATTAACAATTACCATAACTGCATAAAGTCAGGATTTTGCAACAATAATTAACCAACCAAAAAAAAAAGGATCTTAATAATTTAATTAATTCTTAATTGAATGCATATTTTAAATCGCGACTTTAAAAGTATTGTTTAAAAGAAACGCAAGGTTTTTCTGCTCATTACATGAAGTTATTAACAATTTCTATTTAGAATGCATTTTGTTCACAATTGAAACACATAAAAAAAAACTCGTTAACGTTCACAATTAGAACATAAAACATAAATTTCAACAAAGAAATGTACATGCAACAATCAAATTAGTGTCTTCACGTTCAGCTTTAATACATTAAAATAATTATTCACACGACAAATCGTGTTTTAATAATAATCACAATTAATAATTTATTAATTAATCATCGAATATATAGAATGCAAGCAGAATCTGCAAATTATTACTGGTATTATTTCTACAAAAGAAAATTAACTAAATATAAATTCGTAATTAATAATTTGAGTTGAAAATTGTGAGGTTGAAACGAAAATAAATTCATTCAATTTAGAAAAATACTCAAGGTCTCGTTTCGTAAATCGATGCCAAAAAGAATACAAAAAAAAAGGATGTTAATAATTTAATTAATTCTTAATTGAATGCATATTTTAAATCGCGACTTTAAGAGTATTAAAAGTATTGTTTAAAAGAAACGCAAGGTTCTTCTGCTCATTACGTGAAGTTATTAACAATTTTTATTTAGAATGCATTTTCACAATTGAAACACATAAAAAAAACTCGTTAACGTTCACAATTAGAGAAAAAAACATAAATTTCAACAAAGAAATGTACATGCAACAATCAAATTAGTGTCTTCACGTTCAGCTTTAATACATTAAAATAATTATTCACACGACAAATCGTGTTTTAATAATAATCACAATTAATAATTTATTAATTAATCATCGAATATATAAAATGCAAGCGGTATTATTTTCACAAATGCAAATTAACTAAATACAAATTCGTAATTAATAATTTGAGTTGAAAATTGTGAGGTTGAAACGAAAATAAATTCATTCAATTTAGAAAAAATAGTCAAGGTTTCGTTTCATAAATCGATGCCAAAAAGAATACAAAAACAAAAAAATAGTTCGTACAATTTCAATTTCTTTAAAAATGGAATCATTTTGCATACATTTTGAAACTGGGTTACTTCCTACATTTTTTTTTTCTCTATAATCTTAACCGGGGCGAGTATTTCGGTTTGCAGGTGAGCCTTGTCTTCCTGTTTTCGTTGCAATTAAACTCTTCAATTTCTTTCGCACTATTTCGCCTGAAAACCCCTCCGAAATTGGGGTCAACACGTTTCTATATTTACAATCACAACCATCATCATCATCATCATCATATTTATATGCACATATCGTCCAGAAAATTAAATATAGTTCATCATTGCACCGCCCACTTAGCTTTAAAAGCGAGATCAAAGAGGAAATCACAGTGCATGATGATATACCGAGGATCTTTAGAAGAAGAAAAAAATAACAAACAAACAAACTGGAATTGTAATACGTCCGAACTGAAAGAGTGCACGTATTGTACGCGATTTACATGATCCCTCTTCGATAATAAATCTTATTATATGTAAATAGAGCCGATTTGCAAAATGTGCATGCGCGCCGTTTCGGGAAGTATGCAAAAATCCGTACCGTTTTAATACGGAATGGTGCATCGATATGAATTATATACGCACATGCAGAGTCGAGTCAAGGATTGAGGGGATGGATAAAAAGAAAATGCGACAGGATGATGAAGGATTAATGCGGAGTGGAACAAAATAAAAGACAGGAATGGAATAGCATTTGCATTGGTATCGTTTTAAAAAAGAGAAATATCCAGAACAACTTTTTTTCTGTTTTATTTATGATGCTTATAGTTTATGAGGCGCTATAACTAATATCAGCCGTGACAACGCGAAACATCAAAATTGATATAGATTGATGGTATATTCACAATTCCCTTTTCGTTTTTTCATTTCTTAACTTATTTGTTGTTCCATTCAACATCTTTTACTACTCCCCTAGTTAGTAATATTTGCATAAGACATACAGATCTCATGAAAAAGCTTTCAGTTTTCTCGTGAAGCTCAAGAAATATAATATCATTCATGGTACCAAAATCGTTATAAATCGTATAGTTGCAGCCCCTAAATATTTGGACAGGATCATAAAACTTAGATGAAGAAACGCTTGTATATTCCACACATGAAATTAACACATTTTTGTATTATATAATTTAGTCTTAGCTAAGGGGTCGAACTGACTAGTTGGTCTTACTTGGGAGAGTCCAAGGAAGAGCACTTACTTCTTAATTACTAACTTAAGAGGAGATTGTAACTCTTAGTTAATAATCCATGAGATCAACTATTGTATAGATGACTTCTCAATAAAAACTTTGATGTATACAATAAAGTTAATTAAGAATATTGCATTTAATATTCATAAACTGGAGTCTTAGACATAACTTGGACAGCATTACTATAGAATATAGTTACTGCAAACAAACTGCAACGAGAAACATTTTTTCTCACATAAATTAATAAAAAATACGAAAAAATACTCTTATTTTTCTTTATTCTTTCTATTTCTGCAAGAATTGCTAAACTTTTCATAGAAATAATATGTCTGAACACAAGTACAAGTTTGGAAAATGATGCACAATCCTATACTTCCTTTCTCATCGTCACTCGTTAAGTGATGTTCCACAATATTTGAAATATTCTTTTACAAATTACAATTTAATTATTTCTATAACTAACAGAGAAATTGTACTAATTTTTATTTTAATTCAAAGTATTAATTAATTTTATAATTAGATATGAATTAGAAATAAATAAAACAATTAATAATTGATTGGAATTCTCAATATATAATAATAATTCATAAGATGCTTATAAAAAAACATATATTTTATGTTTTTTTATTAATGGTCATAGGATTGCAAATCATCATCGGAGTTCCAATATAAATGAGCGTGAGGCTCAAGGTAATTGCGTTAATTAAATGGAAAATGAATAAATAACATAATTAATACGTACAATTAAATCTTGGGACAGCAATGATCTCAGGATTAAAATCGCAATTGCTGTGCAATCATTTCCGATACGTTGTGATCGAGCAATAAAATCCACTTATGAAATAATAAATGATTCATTTAATCTGTCTTTTTAAATTTATATAAAAATAATGTAAAAGAATCGGAGCGTCAAAATTGTGCTAGTTAAGTTTTACAGTGTCGATAAATTTTTATGGTACTTGCATTATGTTTCCTTACATTTGTTTTTCGATCAACACTAATGGCGATCTGATACTTTATCTGATCAATTTCCGATTAATTGGCGTCTTTATTACAGCTATAAATACGTACAAGTATATTTTACGGCAAAGGCAAAGCATAAACTAATACCATTTCATCGAAACAGATGATAATTCTGAACGAGCATTCAAGTTTCAACGCGAGATTCAGAATTGCAAAGCCAAAGCAAAGTTTAATCACTGATCATATTGTCAAAAGGGAAAAAATCAAGATGCGAAGTTGAGACTAATTTCACTTGTGAAGAATCATTATCTTCAGCACATAGATCTGATATACTGACTATCTCTTCTAGTGATGAAAGTGATTTCGAACCAGTTCGCAAATTATGCCGAACACTCTCATATAACTCATATAATTCTAAAGAAAACAATGTGAAGAAAGATTAACTTTCATAAAAAATTTCTGTATTTTTTTGTAAAAATTTTCTGTATAAATTTAGAAGGAATATGTTAAAATTATATTTTTCTGAAATTTAATAAACTTGTTTTTATAAAATTATGAATAAACATTTCAGAAAGAAATAAGATAGTAAGAGTAATTATTTTTTCTGAAATTTAATAAACCCTTTTTTATGCGATTTTCGGTATATTGTAACTCATTGATATAGTTTTATGCGGTTTTAAATAAATTATGGAACGTATCCTTTATTTTTATTATACGTGTGTCTAGTCCTTTTTCGAGCGATTTATTTTTATGCGTTTTCCTGTGAAATTACAAAATGAAAATTGAAATATTTTACTCTCTTTGTATTTGTTGTATATTATACATTTCAGATTTAGATCTTATTTTCATATATATATTAATTTTAAATGGTTCAAAATTACCAATATTTTTGCTCAAATCTTATTTCTTATTCTATACAGTCAAATCTCGCTTATCGTATAATGAAATACTCGTATAGTGAAACAATTTTTCCCATATAAAAAAGTATAACTTGATCTCGCTTTTTAATGATTTTACTGCAAGTATTACAAATAATATGTGAACACAAGTTCATAATCTGAGACTTTTCCTTTCCTCGTCACTCGGTATGCGAAACTTCGCTCGTTAAGCGAGTCATATTTCCAATTCATTTTGCTCGTAAAACGAGGTTCCACTATATTTAAAATTTATATTCCATCCAATTTTTTTGTAATAAATTATAAATTTAAAAAAAGTTATAATGGATACGAAGTAACAAATTTATATAGAAAATTTCAGAAACTTAATTGTTTTCAAAGTTGGAACAAAATGGAAAATATTGCAAAACTTTGAAAATTTGATAAAAAAAATAAATTTTAGATAAATTTTTCTGGATATTTGCTGTAATTTAGTTAATTTTTATGATGATAAAGGACAAATATTGCACTTAATTTAAAAAATGAAATAAGTTCTTGCTATAAAAGGTGATTTTTTTTGGAATAAATTGTCATGAGACCAAGAGGCAAATTGATTATTGGAAGCTTCATGACTGTTTCGGAGCTGAATTGGTATTGAACGTTAAAGAAGTAACAGCAACAACAACAACAAGATTGTGCTTTGTGGCTAATGAAGAATTGTGTGGTAAGTCTGAAGATTGCTTGGGCAAGTGGTAATCGAGTCTCCGGTTGATTTTAATTGAATGGCGCATTAAAATGAAAACTGTACTGATTTGTTTGGTAGTTGTTTGCGTCTGTACGGGTATGTGCGTGTGTATGGATGTGTGTGTGTGTCTGCATGTCTTGCAGTTGCATGTGTGTGAGTGTAGACAGAAGGCAGACATCAGCAGGCAGCAGCGGGTCGTGGTGGTAATAACCTCCAACGGCCGGTCGCCTTATGTAAGTAACGAGTCTCTTCTCTCTTGCGCGACTCTCCTCCACCAGTTAGTTCATGGAGACCTACCGATATCCTCGACTTCTTCGCCCCGAGACGAAAGCGCACCAACGGCTTTTCCATATAACCAAAATTCATTTCCATACCTCGACGCATTTCAACCGAAAAATGCGTACGTATAGTATAGTGATCCTCATCCTTCTCCTCCTCCTCCGTCTTCTTCCATTTCGACCGGACGGCGGTCGTCTCCTCTTCGGCACCACCACCATCACCAGTTTTTCTCGTCCTCATCCTCACCTCCATCTCCATCACGAGAAGAACGAGAAACGGGCGGCGGCGGCATCTGCCTCCCGTCTCCTCTCCGAATACGAAAACAACGTTCACCTACTTACCGCTCCTCGCGTACAAATAAATATTTTCGATGTTTCTAAAAATAAACCACAAACCGTTCTTCCTTCTGCCTATTGCCGCAATCAAGAAACATCCTCTTTATATGACCTACGAATACATAGAGCGGAGCATATAAACAACATCTTTGATAAGAACGATGATGGTCTTAACGGTTGCAAATGCCGGCACGTCTTTTCCTCTCAATCTTATCCTCTCTTCCACTACTACCTACACCTAGATCACGAGCACAGATTGGAATGGATGCCCTTTTCCAACTGATCTAACAAGGTTCGCACAGGAATGCAACAGCAGCAGCAGCAGCAGAAGGCATGCACCATAATAAAGTAATAAAAGGGGGAAAGCATAATCACGATAATATATGGCCGGGCGTGCGTCTCGCATAACCTGAGAAAACGTACGCGTCTTCCACGAAGTGGAAATTGACGAACAAAGACTATGACTGTGTTTAGCGCAAAACAGAGAAGGCGAGAGGAAGAATACGATTACGAATTGTGCGTCGCTCCGCAAATAGCAATTTTGCAGTCAAATTCAACGATTTTTCTCTTTTCTTTTGGTATTTTATTGTAACGAGAATGTGCACATATCACACACTAAACGAGAGCAAGCAAATAATTGAATGCGACTGCTGTTGAAGACGCTTTTCGAAGAAACCACACCAATGCGTAAGGTTAATAAGAATCCACTTATAATTTAACTTTGTTACTGGTTTTCTCGTACTTTTTAACATTCTTATTATCATGATTCACTGTACAAACTCAGCAAGTTGCAATAAGATTGCAATTTACAGTAAAAAAATGATAATTTTAAGTATAAAATATGTATAAAAACAAGTTATATGTTGTTATATAATTAATTTTAATATTAATGATAAACTAAATAAACAATATATTGACTTATTTCTAATGGAATATGGAAAATAGTTATGTCAAAGCTGAAGTTATATTAAACTGAAAACAAATACTTTGAAAAATAAGTAATGCCATAAATTTTCCATTATTTAACATGGTTATTATTGTGAAAATAATTAGAATCTATAGGTTTTGATTGTGAAATAAATTGATACGGGTGTATCAAGAGTAATTCAGATGAAGACCATTAGTCTTCGTATTTAATTAGTCTGCGTTCATTTTTTTAGTTTTTTCTATACCTTTGATCTAGTCTAGATGGAACTAATCTATATGACTGACTTCTCGTTTCGGTTCTCGTTTTGTTCAACAGCATCCCATCAACGCTTAATTCGTGTTGGAAACCTCTATTACCTCAAATGGTTCAAGCAATACAAGATGATTCTACAATTTCACTCCCAGTTACAGAAATAATAAACATTGCTTCTCGTTTAAGCGATGAAGAATTTGCAGTAAACCATCAGGATGTAAGAGAACTAGTGTTCGGAGAAGAAACTTTAGATGAGGAAGAACTGATGGAATTAATTGATGCATCCACTTCAAATGCATTGGTTAAACGAAAATAAGGAAAACGAATGGGTGCCAAATCTCGATTTACAAGATGTGAAAAAAGGGCTAAATTTGGCTAAAGAATTAAAACTTCATTTCATTCAAAACTGATCGTTCAACGGTGCGCAGAGCAAAGTTTAAAAGAGAGTTAAGAAATTGCTTAGCTCCCTTCTATAGAGAGGTTTTAGAGGAGTTTGGAAAAAAAGCTACAATCGAAAACCAATGTGAAGATGAACTAAGTGATGAAGACATTTTGCCCATTAAAAGAAGACGAGTTAGGCGACTCATATCTGACAGCGAGGATGAGTGTTGAAAGATTACATAATTTTACAAAAGTCTTCATTGCTTTTGTTGAAAAACAGTCTTTTAGGTTTAGTTCTTGTTTCATTTTTTTGTATCAATCCTTAAATAATTTATAATTTATCTTGTCTTTTGTATTTATTGGTCTCCATATAACGCAGTATAAATGATGTGATTTGTACTAATTTCGAGTTTCTTATAGCGCAATAAATTTGCGGTCAATTTTTTTATTAATATTTAAAATTCATGTTGAATTGGAAAACTTTCATAAAAGTGGTTTATATATTTTTTTTTTTTATTTTCACATCATAAATTATGAAAATGTACGTAATTGCAGGTTTAAGCTTTAATTAAACGTAAAGCTATAATTATATTCTAAATCAATGTTTGTTATTATGGTCGGTCGGTCAAGATTTGCACACAAAAAATGAATTCTCGAATACCGAAACAATCAATCTTAGTTAAATGATGTAATTTTCGTCAACAGATATAATTATCATCGATTTATGGTGTATTTATAATAATTACGTAACGCTGCAAACAAAAAAACACACACGTAAACACATAACAAATTATTCATTAATAATTTATTATTATTTTTTTCTTATTTAATTCATTTTTAGTCTATTTTTATCCTTTACGTGGTTAAAGTATTTATTAATTGTTTGTTATTGTGAAATAGTAATGGAAGTAATTATAGCGCAGACGAAAATAGAGCAAGAAGACCTGTGCAAATTGCCGAAATTGATCCTTGAACGTTCTTTTCATGTTCTGCTCATACATACATACTTTTTTTTGTTGGTTTTCATTTAGAAATTGAAAAAGTTACATAACGTACGTAATTGGCGCACGGTCCTTGTGCTAGTTCTGAAATACTGGAATTTCTATTCGTCCCAATACCGGGGACCAAAATAGTGCAGAAAATTGAGCGAGTAAATGAATGTGTATTTCTCGTTACAGATTTTACTTATTTTTATGTCAATTCCAAGTGATGCAAAAAACATTCTAAAATTAACTATTAGTTATTTGAGAATAACTAATCATCTGTAATTAATATTTTCTGAAGAATCATTGAATTCAATAATTGGTAATTTATTTTATATGAATTTTCAATTTAATAATTGAAAAGATTTTGTAGGTACTTTTGATTTTATTTTTATTGTACAATTGCTTGCGTGATTTTAGTAATTGAACATTGCGGTGGCAATCAAAATCCCGACTGTATCGAAATCCCGACTATATCAAAATCCCGACTGTATCGACATTCAGACTGTATCGAAATCCCGACTATATCAAAATCCCGACTATATCAAAATCCCGACTGTATCGAAATCCAGACTATATAGAAATCCAGACTGTATCAAAATCCAGACTATATCAAAATCCCGACAACGATAATCCCGACTATATCAAAATCCCGACTGTATCGAAATCCAGACTGTATCGAAATTCAGACTGTATTGAAATCCCGACTGTATCGAAATCCAGACTGTATCGAAATTCAGACTATATCGAAATCCCGACTGTATCGAAATCCCTACTATATCAAAATCCCGACTGTATCGAAAAATCGACATTCAAAATCCCGACTATATCAAAATCCCGACAACCATAATCCCGACTATATCAAAATCCCAACAACCATAATCCCGACTATATCAAAATCCCGACTATATCGAAAATGTCTACAGTATAGAAATCTCGACAATGTCTTTTATTATTATAATTTATACAATAACATTTGTAAATTATTCGGAATCTACTATTATTTAATATTATTAACAATAAATTAATTTTAATTTAGAATATTTCTGAATTTTAAGTTGACTTAATAAGTCAATGAAAACAAATACAATAATAAATATATATTGTTATTAATAATTAATAACAACAATTAATAATCTAATTGCATTTCAGATTATTTCAAATTGTCCAGGTTTTTTTATGAATAATTCAAATGTTATTGTATAAAAAATAATAATAAAAAACACTGTCGGGATTTCGATACTATCGGAATTTCGATATAGTCGGGATTTTGATATAGTCGGGATTTTGATATAGTCGGGATTTCGAATGTCGGGATTTTAATATAGTCTAAATTTCTATACAGTCTGGATTTCGATACAGTCGGGATTATGGTTGTCGAGATTTCGATATAGATCCGAACAATGTAATTCAAAATAATTCACATTAATAATTTAACAAAACCCAAGTTTTGATCATAACTCACAGATTGACAAATGCTGTTCTAAATATTGATTTTTCAAAATTGATTGATTGTAATTTCAATTACAAGTTTCAATTTAATTTGTATTTTACATTTGATGATCGAAGTTTTGTTATCATTTCTATTGCAAATTATTTTAGAACTTTCTATTCGATTTGCATTGAAAGAGTTCATATTAGACTATATTTCACTTTTGACTGTTGAAAATGTTTGTAAGTTTAATTATTTAATAATAAATTTTCGTGTTTACTTGATTTTCAACATTTTATTCTATTTGATTTGAAAATTTACGATTTTCTTTCTATGCATTTTCATTATTTTATTTGTATTTTAAATTTGTATTTTATTTATTAGATTTTGTAGCGTCTTTCGTAGTTAATTTAGTTTTCGAATTATTTCAATTTCACATTTGATTATTTTGAATAGGTTTTGTTCAGAAATTTGTTTAATTGAAAGAAGTTTTTAGGTGCTGAAACGAAATGATTAATGGGTAGACCGAGCTATCAAGAAGACTTGAGTGAATTTATCTTTCGTCCTTCTTGATTTCGTTCGGTCTGGACGTCTAAACATTGCTTCTTTTTTCCTTTCGTTCGTCTCTCTTTCCTCGTTCGGACTTCTGAATTTGGATTTAAGTGAGCGAGATTAATGTTCGTTTCGTTTCTGGAGTGTCTCGCCGAAGAAAGAACGAACGATGATGATGGAAAGAAAGGCGAACGAAGGAAAGAAAGAAATAAAGAGAGGTGTCCGATGAGGTTGAGGAAGGCAAATGTAAATGTAAATCAGGGAGTGACTTACCGAGAGCAGTGTGCAAATGATAAACTGTAAGGTATAAGAGTAAAAGAAGTAACGGGGTTAGGCGGGGGCCTGTGCACATTGCGGGGGCCTTGGACTCGCTGGCCCGGCCCTGGGCTAAGGCTCGTAGCCTATCTCACATGCTACGACCATCACGCGGCAAATTCCACCGTCGTCGGACGACGTCCCATCCGATGAACACCTGAAAATAAGACCGCAAAACTTGAGTCAGGGGCCAAAAACGAAGAAGACGACGACACAAATACACACACACACAACATGGGGCAATATACAAGGCAAAACGAGAAGAACATGCTAAGCTCCAGTTCTTTGAAAATGTCATCAATGGAGATGGAAAAGGTCCATCGCCGATTATCATCGTTCCTCTCAAATTCACCACGAATTTCATCATTTCATATCTCTGTTATTCAAACAAATATAATTCTATACAATATTGTACAATTTTGTTAAAAAACGTGTCACAAATATAATTGTATGAAAAAAAATATCATAAAAAACTGGACTAAATATATATAAAAATCAGAGTGTATAAAAGAAATAAAGTAATTGTAACTAGTTGATTATAAATGTTATTTACTTTTTTCAAGGATTTGTGTAGCAATAATTTAAAAATAAATGTACTTCTTTTTGTAATTACTAAATATCCAAATTGGACAGTTAATAGGTTTTATATAATATATCGTCAATTGTGCGATTATCTTTTACTATAGAATTTCGTTTATTTCATCATTAAATCCATTGAAACAATTTTGTAATAGACTTCTGAGTCTATCTCATATCTCTGTTATTCAAACAAATATAATTCTATACAATTTTGTACAATTTTTGTTAAAAAAACGTGTCACAAATATAATTGTATGAAAAAAAAAGTATCATAAATAACTGGACTAAATATATATATAAAAATCAGAGTGTATAAAAGAAATAAAGTAATTGTAACTAGTTGATTATAAATGTTATTTACTTTTTTCAAGGATTTGTGTAGCAATAATTTAAAAATAAGTGTACTTCTTTATGTAATTACTGAATATCCAAATTGGACAGTTAATAGGTTTTATATAATATATCGTCAATTGTGCGATTATCTTTTACTATAGAATTTCGTTTATTTCATCATTAATCCATTGAAACAATTTTGTAATAGACTTCTGAGTCTATATTATATCTCTGTTATTCAAACAAATATAATTCTATACAATATTGTTAAAAAACGTGTAACAAATATAATTGTATGAAAAAAAATATCATAAATAACTGGACTAAATATATATATATAAAAATCAGAGTGTATAGAAGAAATAAAGTAATTGTAACTAGTTGATTATAAATGTTATTTACTTTTTTCAAGGATTTGTGTAGCAATAATTTAAAAATAAGTGTACTTCTTTATGTAATTACTGAATATCCAAATTGGACAGTTAATAGGTTTTATATAATATATCGTCAATTGTGCGATTATCTTTTACTATAGAATTTCGTTTATTTCATCATTAAATCCATTGAAACAATTTTGTAATAGACTTCTGAGTGTAACTGAAAGTAAATGTTATTGCACAGAAGAATTTGATAGTTCAAAGTAATGAGGTAATCAATTTTAATTATCCATGTGAAATCTAGCAATTTTATTAAAAAACGTGTCACAAATATAATTGTATGAAAAAAAATATCATAAATAACTGGACTAAATATATATATATAAAAATCAGAGTGTATAAAAGAAATAAAGTAATTGTAACTAGTTGATTATAAATGTTATTTACTTTTTTCAAGGATTTGTGTAGCAATAATTTAAAAATAAATGTACTTCTTTTTGTAATTACTGAATATCCAAATTGGACAGTTAATAGGTTTTATATAATATATCGTCAATTGTGAGATTATCTTTTACTATAGAATTTTGTTTATTTCATCATTAATCAATTGAAACAATTTTGTAATAGATTTCTGAGTGTAACTGAAAATAAATATTATTGCACCTCTCAGCTGTCAAATTGTTTATTTTTTGGGGTTGCCAACACTTCACTGCACAAATGACAGCAAATTCAAATCATTCGTTACTTTTGGGACACCCTATATATATGGACAGACAACATTTTAATATTTATGGTTATTATATACAAATTAGTATTATATTTTGCAAGTTGCATAGCATTACATAGATACCTCAGATATCTAGATCATAGAAATTACATCTATATTAAAATTTTTAATTATTAGTTAACTGATTCATTATTTGTATAATTGTAATCATTTTATCAATTGCATTTACGTGTATATTTTCATTTAAAAATAATTATATAAAATTTGTCCTAATCAAAGACAAAATCATAAAACTCTGGATGTAACATTGCAGATCAAGTAGTTAATGACATTTAATAAAAACAAAATGATTGTTATGACCAAAGCACTCCTTATGTAACATCAATAAATGTTATTTAATAAAATGAATTAAGTGAATATATTATTAGCAAATAGTTAAGCAGTGTGTATTGGTGATAATACTTGGATAATTGAAAACCTAAATAACAATAAAACGTACCAAAATCTTCACATTTCGAAACAGTGCGCGATCCATAAAGATGCGCTTTTAATTGATTTCATTTAATCTTAATCGCCGCTATCGGAGCGCAGTTTTTTTTTTAACCCGAAAAGAAACACATAAATAAAGCAATAATAGTAATAACATAAGGATGACGGTCGCAGGAATGGCAATTAGCGCTTCGATCCATAGGAATGGTAGATGCACTTACTTTAGTTTATATTTACACTTATATTCGTGTACGTATTACGTACAACCGTATTTCGAATCCGAATCTCCTTTGGTCCGCTCGGAATGCAAAAGGGGTTCTTATATAAATCGTTTGTTAATTGTCACGTTGATTCGATTGCCGTTTTAATAATCTCTCTCTCTTTTCTCGTAAGTCCGATTAAGGACGCATACTTATGGAGGAAACGTCAGCTTCATTTATTGTTGCTGACGACAATCATTTACAAATTGCATTTGTTGCATTTTATGCTTTTATAAACTTATAAATTAATTTGATTTGTTTAAATAATTAAAAAAAAACTAAATACGTATTGAGATTAAAAACACGTTCGATCTATTTTAGTGGAAGCCTCCTTCGATCCCGATTCGGTAATTGAATAATTACAGATAATTAAGACGGTCGAAAAACACGAATTATACAATTAAAAAGCGATAAATTCCACGGGACATCGTTTATAAATATCAATTTAAGCGACGTCTTCGTCGTAGTTGTTTGTGGAATGTTTTATTATTTTTATTTATTTTGTTTTGTATCCTTGTTTCTCAGTTTCCGATCTTTTATTATTCACTCGGTTTCTCGTAAAGGAACGCTTTTAGGTTTTCCTGGGAACGGGGAGCAGATTTATGCGACGGGAGACGCCGGCGTCGCGACGCTCGCGCTTTCACAGAATCTGGGCTAATTTGCTTACAATCGCATAATTACATTTTGGCAAACTCGAATGTTCGATTCTACAGTCTAAATATATGAAGACTGTTGTGACACTTTTTATAATGTTGGTGTAATACGAAAAAGATTATACTTTTTTTTTTAACTATTTTATTTTTCATAATATAATGACTATAATGAAAATGACTATAAAATTATTTATAGTTACAATAGTTTAGAAATGACAACTATAATTGGTAGTTTTGGCAGTTTTATTGAATTATATAACAAATATTATTATTAATATTTATTTATCATAAATTGATATTAATTAACTATAAACGTTAATAAAAGCCGACAATTTATATATATTACTACCAATTATTTTCTAAAATAAACGTAAATTTATATAAATTTTACTAACTTTCTAATTGAAATATAAAATAGTGCATTCGCCTGGCACCACCGAACGATTCATTTCAACAAACAATTAAACAAACAAAATTATTGAGATTCGCTCGTTTCAACACACTTTCCTTACAATTGAATCTTGAGGACGTGTCCTTTTTTTCCATTCTTTTTTAACATGATTTTCTTTTTTCTTTTGCATGCTCACTTTTTAAATCGCTCTACAATTTCACGCTACACTTCCTTCAAAATAACGAACATTTCGCTCGTCATTCTCGCATCGCATCTTATATAAGATCACTCGTAATGCAGTGGTTTACAAGTAGCAAACATACAACAACAACAACAACAAAAAAGAAAATGTAAATTGACCGAGAGAAAGAACAATAATAACATTCATTTGGTGTTATTTGCATCGTGTATCAACATAATCCTTCCTAGAATTTGAAATATACGAAGTTACTAGACATTCAAACGTTGTTTATATTTGTAATATTGAAATAATCTTATTAATTGGAAAGATCGTTGCATGTTTTGTTGTGTATGAAAATTGTCATGAAATTAAATCAAGATTAATTCAATTTACTCAAAATGCTAAAATTCTTCATAAAATAGATTAGATTTATATTGGTTTTTTTATTAAATATTCATAATATTTTGGATAACTCAAATGTCTATAATAACAATGCAAGGTTTCTTTTTGGAAGCAAACAAATTTTGATTCTGTTATAAATTTCATTAGACTGTCGACCGTTTTAATAAATGATGTAAATTTGTATATGTTACAAAGCAATTATACTAATTTAATTGACACGTCCAACATACATTGCAAAAGTCGAGCAATTGAGTCATTTGCATATTTCGCATAAATACTCTTTACGTTAATTTACTTGTATTTTTCCACTTAACATACAGAATACTCTGAGCGTAATTATGTGGAATATAATTGCAGGAAAAATGAAAGGTATCGGGGAAAAACGAACACGTTTTTCCACGAAATCGAGGATTACGCGTTAATTTCTTCGGCGTTTTTCATCTTCAAGTTAAACTGTTCCAATTTGAAAGCGTTTCCATGAAAATTCATAGATAACTGAAAGATAGACTACACTTGATTCGTGACTGCTTACACTTAAAATTTTCATAATGTAAAATCCAAAAAAAATAAAACAAAAAGTTGTAAATACAAGAAAGTACTTGTATTAAATCAAGTAATTTGGCAAGTATCGCTTAATGAA
>NW_017096844.1:22901-46041 GCF_001412225.1 Nicrophorus vespilloides
ATAAATCAAAGGGAAATGTAATTTAAACATTATCGATATACATTGCAAATACATGAAAGTACTTGTATTAAATCAAGTAATTTGGAAAGTATCGCTTAATGAAGCAACTAGAAATTAGTTACTGCTCAAGATAAGAAATGTATAAAAATAAATCAAAGGGAAATGTAATTTAAACATTATCGATATACTTTGCAAATACAAGAAAGTACTTGTATTAAATCAAGTAATTTGGCAAGTATCGCTTAATGAAGTAACTAGAAATTAGTCACTGCTCAAGATAATAAATGTATAAAAATAAATCAAAGGGAAATGTAATTTAAACATTATCGGATGCGTACTTGTCGATTCCGGATGGTATTGCAACGAAAACACGAAGAGAAAGAAAGAAAAAGAGAGAGAAAAAATAAATAAATCTTAATCACATGGACATGAATTAATCATTTGAATTGAATTACATAATATCCAGTTGGTTTAAATTTATGGTCGGCCATTTGAATTTTAAATTATCGCCAGTCTAAATATTTATATCGAATTTGCATGTATTATGTATCAAAGTTTATGTACAAAGAGAACGCGACGTACGTTCCGGACTGAGTGTCCGTCTGTGCATGCACGTATATAGAGATATGTATGTATGTTTCTGTGCATATGCCACGTCCACATGCGCGAGTAAATATTTGCAATAATCCTTCTTAAAGCGAATGAAGAAGGATTAAAATTAGTTTCTGCGGGGGTCGGTAATCTGTTATGCTTTGGTGGCATCAGCAGCAGCAGCAGCTTTTGAATTCGAAACTCTGCTTGAACGGAATGGAATGAAAAGGTGGTTGATGGTCTTTGGTGCTGCTGCTTCATGCTCGGTATTTTTCTACCCGAACCATCGGATGTCTGGGCAAGCAGCTCTCTTGTTGTTATTGCAGTCGGCAATGTTATGTCAGAAAATAGTGGTTGCTCCAACTCCACGTTTTTTTTTCCCCATTTCGTTCATCTTCTCCATCCACAAACACCAAAGCTCGCGTGCACTTCTTAAGACTCCTCCGGTAATCCGGAGAAACTTTAATTCCCATTAAGGAGACCGCAATTCACCAATTATCCCCACCGTTTTCATTTCCACTTTTCTACCTTCTTTTTCCCATATGCACTCTATATACATACTTAGACACACAATTTATGGATATCTCGTATTATTTTTTTTTATTATTATTACATCTCGACTAATTGCTAATCTTAATTGGCGCATAGATTGGCTCCCGCTTCTATTTCCTTAATTAATTTGTACTTATCCAGTTTCTGTGATTTCTTTTCTTTCTTTTACGTGCGTTTCTCCGACCAACGGCGAAAGCTCTCATTACCTGCATCATAGGAAATGGCATTCGATTCGTTTTCTGTCTTGTTTCTTTATTATAATAATCAAACAAATTTTATGCGTTTCCTTCTAGATTACAGACAATTATGCAAGTCCAGATTGCTTTAACTACTATAAAACTGTATTATGTCACTCTCGAAAACTGCTTTTTTTTATTTCATAAAAACTTAATAATAAGATATTATTAAGCGTTAAAAGTAAACTTATTCACTTTATTGTTTCGATTTTTCATTTTCTGACATAAACTTTCATTAATTTTAACTATAATTTAACCATTTCTTAAGCAAAAAAAGTTACTACTTAAGATTATCAGAATATGTTTTTTAGTTAACATATTGGAATGTATGTTATTTTAATATCAATACATTTCCTTCATTTTTTCGAGAATGAAAATTTTCGCGAGTTTCAACATATATTTTCTAACTAATCACATAATTGTATTAAAACATAATAACTCTTGTTAGCATTAACTTTATCATCTGCACTTCCTTACAAATTACAGGTAATTAAGCGACTTTGTAAGTGCATACAAATGGTTTTTTATTGAAAATATTAGATTTGTATAGATTGAATAAATTTCAAACTGCAATGTATTGAAAGAGAGAGATAATTCGTCAAAGACCAAAAATAATCCCGTTTCCTTTACGTAAGCTTCACAGAGAGTGACGTAGGCGGCGGCAACGGCAGTAGTCGAGAAGAGGAGGTGGAGGTGGATGCGGTTTCCACATGCACATTTGATTATGCAACGGCGAAAATTTGCATATGCGCAAATTCGGTTTTCCGTTTTTTAATTCGTTTTTTCGTTCCTATTTTCTATTTTGTCCGGTGTCCGGGACAAAAACGATCCGCTCGTGTCTGGTCTAGCTAGTTCGTACAGCACAGCTCCTCGCTTTTCTCTATTTGATCCGTCTGGTCCAGAGCTCTTGCAACATCAAAAACAACGAACAACGTCGCGACGATTTTAATTAGTTTCGACATCTACATTCGGCAGCATTATACAATTTGGAAAATGGAAAAACCTCTTTGTCCGCTCCCGCTGTTCTCCATCAATGGAACCGCTTCTTTTTCTATCTGTTTTTTTTACCTTTCATTTAATTAATTTGCATTGAAGACGGCGTGTGCCGATGGAAGGAAATTACCATTGTTGTTGATGGATGGATGCGGGTCGGATGGATCCCAAAGCAATTGATTATTTGACGAAAACGTCCTCGTCGTCGTCGTCGTCGATACGATACGGATGCAGTAATAAGGGCAAATTAATAAGTGCAATTTGTAGGCAGACCGGTCACCTGCATTTGCACGACGATAAATACCGTCCCGCATGCTGCAGCTACAATTTCTTCTCTCTGTTTTTTTTGTTTTTGTTTGCAGTTGCAGTTGTTGTTTCATTCAGTCCGTGGACTGAAGAAACTGAAGAAAGAAATGAGAGGAGACTTCATATTAATGAAACACTTGTTACATTAATTGCCTAATTAATATACGATGAATTAAACGTAAACTACTGCCATTTTTCATTCAAGATCATACATTAACAACATGTTGAACTAAACAAGTTCAGTTTAAAATTTGTAATGTACATTTCCTTATTGCTCATTTATCTAAGTATGATGTCTTTGTAATCATATGTAAGTTACTTGAAAAATATTGCATGTAGGATGTATATTAAAACTAAACTAAACGGTTAACATGTTAAATAAAATACCGGTACGTTTTGACAAGAAATACCGGTATTTTCCTTAAATTGTTAAATGTTATTCGATTGCAATTCCGACTGTGTTGCAATGGGAATCCCGTGTTCAATGAGCCTTTTCGCGGCGTCCTCAATATATCAGAATTTTTCTTAAGTCTTAAGTCGAAACATGTTTATGTCTATCTCAGGGCGAACTTTATGTTTATGTATCAGAATTTTACACTTTACTATATGATATCAATAAAAATTGTATATTCCACCTAGTACATAGTGTATAGTTATAATAGATATGCTATTGATAATGGTTAGTGAGAAACTCAATTTGCAAAATGATTTAATATGAAAGTAACAAAGAAAATAACAACACAACAATGACGATTGTCAGGTGTGCGATACCGGCAATTAAGTTTATCTCGCGCGGATCTGTTGTTTGGTCGCCGTCATCGTAGTAGCAGTAGTAGTAGTAGTAATGTAGCATAGTAGGTAGTGTGGTCCATCCGTTGCGATGTTGTTGTTACATTGTTGCTGCAGCCGCCGCCTGCTACGGTTTTTGTTGTTCCCTTCTTGCAAAGTGCTGCTGCTGCTGCCGTCGTTGTTGTTTCTTTTTTTTTTACTTCTTGTTGTTTTGTTTTATTTAATGCGCTCCGGTTGCGTAACCGTGATCCGAGTGAAAGAGAAACAGATGCACATCTGAGTAATGAGTGAGAAAGAGAGATGTGGTGGGGGGGGGAGATGGAGAGCACCCGCTGACATTGTGTCTGCAGCACTCCTAGTAATTTACAATCACTGCGATCGCGAAACGATTAATCAACGGGAGACCGGGATCGTCCAAATGGAGAGAAGAAATAACAACAACAACAACAACAAAAAGAAGTAAATACGAGGAACAAGGACGACGCAAATATGAATGATGCATAATCTCAAAGATAGTATTGTTTGTTGGTGCGAACGAAAAAAAAAAAGTATATACAACAGGTTTTATCTAAAATTTCTAAAAGTTAATTTAATTTTTTCTTATACTAGTCGATAATTCTGCTGTGTCCAAACATTATTATTGTTAATATAGTGTATTAATGAACTTGAGACATCAGTATAAAGGAATCTTTACCGTGATTCCAGTTCGATACACTTTAATATAAACAAAGGTGGCCAAGCGTGAACATTCCCATCGATACTCCTATACCTTTACTCCGAATTCAAGTCCTTATTTTAAATACACAATGATCATTAAAAGTACAATCGTAATCGATCATCTTTTTCATATAATGCAACAAATGCATAGGATTTTGTCCCGTAGAATAAGTATTTAAAATTAGTCTTAGTAAAACCTTAATAAGATGAATATAGTCTAAATATGATGAGCATAGTCTTAGATTAATCTTAAATCGACCAAGTAACAAATAAAGTTATGCAAAACCAATTGAATTATTTAATTCCTGCAACTGAGACAACACCAGACAATATTCCTTCACTGTGTCCAGAATTCCATCCCTGGGACACGACAATTCGTTCACGAATTTGTATGAAATTACGAAATCGATGAGTAACAAACTAATATGTTGTCGTGTCCCGGGATTCAAATATCTCTGGACACTGTGGAATATCTCGTAGTTATGTCGTTTTGTGTAGTCCTAGTGGAGTTTTTTAAGGAATGCTAGAGGCGAAGTTGGAGTTTTTATGATAATAAAAAACACTTTATTATTCACTATAAGATTATTAATAACTTCTATGTCTAGATTTCAGTTTCTAGATTTGTTACTAGGGCTTTTATGAGTCTAAATAGGACTCGGGAGGACTCTCCACTAAGACTAAAACTAGCTAGGACTATGACTTTAACACTATGACTCTTTAGGACTCTCTTTGTATTACATAAACATCCTGTTATATAGTAGTGAATTAGCATAGTGGGAGTACAATATTTAGTAAGGGAAATAAGTACCTAACTTTCCCTATCAATTAAGTGATTAGAATGTACATATTCGAGGTCATATTGATTGGACTTTTGAGTTTGTGCACAACATGTTAATTAAGAATAGTCGTTACATAAAGATTAGTTATGTGATCTTCCTAAGTGGTATTTGTTCTAAGTCTTAATGACTTACATACATAAACATTGTATTATTTTACTTCTATAAAATTTACATTAATGTGAGAATGGAGTATTAGCAGTGATAGAAACATTCATATGGAACGAGTACTAAATTTCAATAGTTCCGAATCCATCGACTGTCAAGGTTCAACATTTTGGAGTTTAAAAAGACAATAATTAAATTTACTTAAATCTTCTTAATTTGTAAATTTCAAGGCTTTTATAAGCTATAATTATCTCAAGACACACTACTTTTATTAAATTATTGCTATAATTTCTTAAGTTTTACTATTACATAACTTTAATTAATTAATCAATCTCAATGTTAATTGTAGCTTCAAATTAATATAACTACTTGAGGAGTTTATTATTAAAATTTTATTTAATTTTAGGAAAATTTTACATAATTATGTTTATCAAACAAAATATACTGAGTTGATTTACATCATTTTAATTTACATTATAAGTAAACATTTATTTTTTTGAGTATATTTTTATAGTTTGTTTTTCTAAATTATTGCTATAATTTCTTAAGTTTCCTATTACATAACTTAAATTAATTAATTAATCTCAATGTTTACTGTAGCTTCAAATTAATATAACTACTTGAGGAGTTTATTATTAAAATTTTATTTAATTTTAGGAAAATTTTACATAATTATGTTTATCAAACAAAATATACTGAGTTGATTTACATTATTTTAATTTATATTATAAGAAAAAAAATTATTATGTTTTACTGTATTTTAAGTTTTTTTTCTAAATTATTTCTTTCTATTTCATGAATTATTATTGAAGTTTCTGTAAATATTGAATGAATTAAAGTTTTCAGTTTGTATATATTCCAGCCACTTTAATTTAATTCCAAATAAAGTAAAAAAAGCACACTATTTAGCAATTAGTTTTCACGTCATAAATAAGATTTCAACTTTAAAATGTTTATGATTATGTTTATGATTTCACACCAAAAAATGCGTTTACTTTGTACACACAACACAAGTACTTTAACGTGTAATCACTTATTGACATTGTGATTTATCAATATCCATAACAACACACAAACAAAGTATGGTTTTTGGGTGAAACTCAAAGTGAAGCTGCCTTCCGACGATCATTACGGAATCCTTCTCTCTTTCTTTCTCTCCGAGTCTGTATCAACTCTCGAAATATGCCGTTAATGTTTTGGCATGTGCATCAATTTGAACCGTATTGAGCAGGTAGTTGCAACCGCAAATGGATGGATGAAAAACTCTCCAACAGAAATACATATATACATGCAGATAAACACAAACTCGCATGTGTGCGAATGTGAATGGGATTATGTAAAGGGACAGACGTTAAAGCTTCTGCAGTTTTCTGCGAAATTTCGCACGTCCCACCTGTTTTCTTCTACATAGTTTGTGTTGTTATTTCACCTCTTTCCTGGCCGAAATCTCGGCTCCATATTTATGGTTCCCCTTTAGCACCCAAACATTTGGGGGAACTCCGAACGTCTGTCCGTCTACTCGATTAATAATAATATTGCGAGAAACCTTGAGAAAATATATGTTAAAACGTCTGCGATGAGTAACGTAAAGATCGCCGGTGAGACGAAAACAACAATCGTTTCACTTCCAAAAAAATTGTCACATTTTACATCTAAAATATATTTAACAAAAAATAATTAAACAAATTGGTACTCATTAAATTAATATTATTCTACATTCTTCGATGTGAACATTTTGGTTAAAACGAACCAATCAATTCAATGTCGTAACATAACCTTACTTTACCTAACCTAACTTTATTAAATACATCATGAACAGTTTCACTTGTTATATTTGATGTATCCTTATTATCCTTAATCGTTTACCCTTTTCTTATTAAATAAGCTAAAAGAGATTGACTGAAAACGAATGTAAAGAATCTGAATAATAAAAAAAATGTTATGAAAGCTCAACGTTAAATATTTGTACATTTTTTTTAACGAGAGAAAAACAACAAGAGTCTGCAGTAAATCACATATATTAGAACATTTCGCAACGTTCTTAGTACCTTCTCTCTTAAACATTTACATTCTCTTTTTTAATTAGTATTGCAAGTCCGTTCACGTCTAAGTATACACATCAGATTACAATGCGTTGCATAATATCATTATGCTTTTTTTCATTCCCTAACTAGCTAAATGTCATCTCTAGTGACGCAACGTTCTACGCTTATTGTCGAGTGTATAATGAAGATACATTATGTTTGTTGCGTATTCGCAATTATAGTAAATTTAATTAATAACATCACTTAATGCAACTCATATTCAATATTGAATGAAATAAGTAATTTAGTAAATATAACAGGAATATGCACTTACACAATATTGTTTTACCAAAAATACTAAATTTTGTGCTTTCCTTGACTTACGTGAAAACCCTCAAATCTTCAAATCTTAATAAAAAGCACTTCTTTAATCAGAAAGCAAAAAAAACACATCTTACCAGTTTCTGTTCATTACTCAACATTACCTACTGTTAAAAATACATTTAGCTTCAATTCACATTAGTTACTTCCAACAGTTTTAATCGTCGAAAGACAAAATTGAATTTAGATTCCATTTGTATTTGCAAAGGGCTGAAAAGGGTTAATCCTTTACTATATATGATTATTTGAAACCGCACTAATCGAGGATACATACAAAATTTAAAAGAAACGCGCAAAATAAGTCTTTTCTGTATAAAATGAGACAAAAAACAACAATAATTTATGTATAAAAAAATAATTTTTCTTTTGTCGAATTTATTTTTATTTTACTGTAATAAAATTCAGTTTGTTTTAAAATTTTGCGCTGTGCAAGGTATTGCTGTATAAAGAGAACCAAAGTGCAAGAAATCAAATATTTATAATGTATGTAAAATGTTAATGTGATTGAAAATATTTGATTTTAACAAAATATGAGCAATTATTTGGTTTTTTATAATCAAAATCCCGACAACTATAATCTCGACAATATCTTCTATTTGTTTTGATATAGACTTATTTATAATAAAGTTTAACAATAAGAAATAATCTACATTTTTCTCAATATTACTATATTTTATAAATAAGATTGTTTTCCATTGCACGTAAACACTTTAGCTCTTGGAAAATATATTCATTTACGCACTTAAAACCTGACAGTAAAAATTCTTATGAATTATATAACGCAAATAAATTACATTCAAATTTGATTTTGTAAAAATAATATTAAATATAATCGAGATTTTGAATTTCTGAGTTAAGAGAACTTTGGATGTTTATTATATTGATCATTTGCACTCGGATTAATATCGTGAGACACTCTGTATAAAACTATATAAACAGACTTAAGATTAAACCCGTCTCGTCCTTTTTTTTCAGCGCGTTTCCTGCTTATTAAAGTGAAACAACTGAAACGCAGTAAAAGTTTATCATGGCATCCTTGGATCCTGTTCTTGCGGATTTCGTATTTCACCGACTACCGAAATTGTTTTCTCTCCTCTCTCTCTCTCTCTCTCTCTCTCTTCAGATCAGTTCAGTTCAGTTTGTTTGTTTCATCAAATCCATGAATCACGAATCTTCGCTCCATTAAATTCACAATTCGAAAGACGACTTCCTAAATCGAACGATCGCCTATTTAATACAATAGGAATAATTGGGTGCAAATGCGGAGAGGCGCAATCACCTTATTCGGAAGATATAGAGAGAGAGATGAACAGAGAAGGAAACTTCCTCGACTTTATTTTTTTGCATGGCAAAAAGGAAATTGCCAACAAAGAAGACCATTGTTATCTTGAACTTTATGTCTTTGAACTTAAAACATCCAGAGCGTTAGGAAAAAGAAAAGTGCATCGTGGGAAACGCGAGATCCGAAACGGAAGCGAATCTAATTTTTCCACGTGCATTGCGATTATATATATATAAAGATTATTTCGGACGCTCCGAGGCAATTCTATTTCCGTTTCTTTGAAAAACCGAGGCATAACGAGACGATGATGATGATAGTAATAAGTATCATAAAGAAAGAGAGAGAGAAAAAGGTAATAATAACAATAACAGCTCGAAGCAAAACGGTAAACAAATGTCCGTCCTGCGGAGTGTGTATTTAAACTTTGTCCAAAGATTAACTTTACGTTATATTTAATTCGAACTTGGCATTAAAGTCGTACTTGCCGTGTAGTCTGGGAATTTAGTTTATTGCACAATTCTGGGATTCTCTCTCTTTGCTTCTTCTTCTTTTCTCTAGTTTTCGTCGTTTCACTCTAATGGATCCTTCGTTCGAAATAAGTATTTTAAATTAATGTTCGTGTTATTACGACTTCGCGACGAAAATATGCAAGCTCCGTATTTTTACAATAAACAATCCATTTTTAACAATCCGTCGCCAGACACAAACAACTTTGTCACCTTGTGTCAATAGGACACGTTTTCTACTCTACTCCTATTCTCTTTCATATTGAAACTTAATGAACGTAATTTCTTTGTGGAAGACACGAAACGCATTTAAAGAGAAATAGATGAACAAGATCATCATTGTTCGTGCGTTTCATGGAAGGATCACGCATTAATTAGAGCAATAATTCCATTCATCGAGTGGCATTTCCGTGTAAGACGTCAACGACGACAAGAGGAAAAGTTTCTTCTCGGATGTTTTCTTTCTACGAAAATTATTTTCCCTTTTTTTTTCTCGAAATTCCATTTTCTTATCCAATTATCATCATTTTTCATTCATTAAAATAACTTCTCTTACTCCATTCTATTCAATTTCTGATTATTCATTTGCAAAGTTAAAGCTTTATTCACCAAATTCAGTAGCGTTTGCTTGTTTGTAGTGTTTAGTTTGTTTTCTCTGCTCACTACTGTTTGAATATTTCAAATCCGCAAACAACTAGAATTACACACATCACGGCTGCCGTTCATTGAATTAGCTCTGTTTGATCTACTATTTAGGTCACTTCTTTTTTCATCTACCGTAAACCTCTGTCTAGGATGAATATGGAAAACCAAATGTTATGTAAAACTTTATATTTTATTGTTTATTAGTAACATTCAATAACCAATTCAATTAGATTCAAAATACGATTCTTTTTATACTTTAATATTAATATTAAAAAAAATAAATAAATAAAAGATCGGAGAAACCTATCACCAATAGGATTTTGTAACAGTTAATTATTTTATGATTATATAAATACATTTTATTTGTTGATTTTTTAATTAGTTTTTAATAATTATATTTTAATCATTTCTCTTTATCTCACTTAAATCATCATTTATAAAATAACTCAACTAAGATTAACGAAATTTAATCTTATTGAATGTTTATTAAAAACTTCTAAACAATTCAAATTCATACTCTATTATTTATTTTGAAATAATAGATTTTTCTATTTTAATTTTGACATATTATAAGTAAAAAATATTAAAAAATTATAAAGTTGAATAAAGCTTAAATTGTCAAATTATATTCTCTTATTGTAATTTGCATATTGAATCTAATATATATTATATTCTACATTTGATACTATTTTTTGTAATAATAATAATATCACTTCAAATTGATAATTATTTGATTTTCTGAATGAAGAACAATTAGTATTTCTCTAATTAGCTGTTTAAATGATATAAACTAAAGTTTTCGAGTGTTGAACAATGTAAGAATTATAAATTTAAAGCTAAAATTTTATAATTCGCGTTTTCGTGGCTTTTCACATTTTATTTGTTGATTTTTTAATTAGTTTTTATCAATTATATTTTAATCAATTCTCTTTTTTTCCACTTTAAATCATCATTTATAAAATAACTCAACTAAGATTAATGAAATTTAATCTTATTCAGTGTTTCTTAAATACTTCTAAAAATTCAAATTCATATTTTTGTACTCTATTATTTATTTTTTCAAATAATAGATTTTTCTATTTTAATTTTGACATATTATAAGTAAAAAATATTAAAAAAATTATAAAGTTGAATAAAGCTTAAATTGTCAAATTATATTCTCTTATTGTAATTTGTATATTAAATCTAATATATATTATATTTTACATTTGAAACTATTTTTTGTAATAATAATAATATCACTTCTAATTGATAATTATTTTATTTTCAATTAGTATTTAAATGATATAATCTAAAATTTTCGATTGAACAATGTAAGAATTATTAATTTAAAGTTAAAATTTTATATATTAATTCGCGTTTTCGTGGCTTTTCACATTTTATTTGTTGATTTTTTAATTAGTTTTTATCAATTATATTTTAATCATTTCTCTGTTTTTTACTCAAGTAAGATTAAGGCAATTTAATCTTATTCAATGTTTCTTAAATACTTCTAAAAAAATTCAAATTCATATTTTTGTACTCTATTATTTATTTTCAAATAAGAGATTTTTCTATTTTAATTTTGACAGATTATAAGTAAAAAATAATGAAAAAATTATATAATTTAAATTGTCAAATTATATTCTCTTATTGTAATTTGTATATTAAATCGAATATATATTATATTCTACATTTGAAACTATTTTTTGTAATAATAATATCTAATTGATAATTATTTGATTTTCAATTAATATTTCTCTAATTAGCTGTTTAAATGATATAATCTAAAATTTTGAAGAATTATTAATTTAAAGCTAAAATTTTATAATTCGCGTTTTCGTGGCTTTTCACATTCGAGAAAGAGAAGGAACGCAGAGGAATCGCTGCTAATGGTCAGGTGGTTTTAATGCGTTTCGGAAAAAGGCAATAAACATTTTTCGCGAAGTAACGACGAGGATGAGGATGAGGAGGAGCTGGTTTTAATTGATGCGAACAGGAAAACGGAGTTCTCTCTCGCTTCGGTTATTTCCATTCAAGTTAAATTGTAATTGTTGCAACTTACCCCAATCGCTCATGACCCGGTTCGTTTCGTTGAATAGGATGATGATCGCGTCGTCCTTGCCAATGGGGATGAAATGGGAGGAAAACACACGCGCGTCTGTGTTCTGGAATGCACTTGTTGTTGTTGTTGGATCCGTCCGTCCGCGTTGTCTACGGCACAGCGTCTAGCTTCTGGTCTTTGGCCGCTCTTGGACTTGGTGCTCGGTCCACGGATGGTGTGAGGTGTGCGTCGTGTTTCCGGTTCGTAGTAAAGTTGTAGTAAATAAATTAAGCGTTATGTAGTACAAACCACTTGACGCGCGCGTCTCGAGTTAGTCACTGAGCGAGCGGCCGAAAGCGCGCGTCCGTGTCTGTGCCTGCTGCTGCTGGTGGTGGTGGTGGTGGAGGACTTTGCTTTCCTGTTGCTTACTGCTGCTGCTTATACTACTACTACTTTTGCTTGCTAACTTGCTGCTGCTGCTTCTGCTGCTGCTGCTGCTACAAGCAGAGGACGACGACAGTTCGAGTGAGCGAGAGAAGGCCGTGTCTGCTGGAACCACTGGGTGTGCTTGGTTGGGTCTTGCTCCGTGCCTCGCCTTCTCGTCTCCTGCTTGCACTCTGCTGCGCTTTCCTGCTTGGCGGCGGCTGGGAATGCGCCCGACAGGTGCATCCACACTATATCTATCTATATACACTCACACACTCACACTCAAACACACCACAGACCAAACGCACGCTCGCAACGACCACAACAAATGCATTTCCGAAACGAAGGAGGAGGAGGAAGGAAGACGAGGAAAAAATTAACGCGAATCGTACTCACCGACCAAAGAATAACAACCACGGCTTCCGTCCATTCCAATAACTGCAATTGTTGCTTCCACCAAAAACCAAACAATTCTTTCCACTTACAATTACCCTCTTTATATATCTATAGGTGTACATGTATTTCCAAGTATTATTTTATTATAATAAAACTTATCTCTGTCATTTCTATACTTGCTTTTTTCGTAGCATATTTATATAATATAAAATAAGTAGACAATATTTATATAACAGCAATACGTCGCACAGTGTGGCTATAGAAAAACTAAATTAGTGCATATTCATAGATGATTTTTTTCCTTTAATAGTCAAGTGCTGTTCACTTTCATGTTGTTTTAAAGTCCGGTTTCGAACAGTGCGGAACACACACTTTATATTTTATTGCTTATTAATAACATTCAATAACCAATTCAATTAGATTCAAAATACGATTCTTTTTATATTTTACTTAATATTAAAGAAAAAATAAATAAATAAAAGATCGGAGAAACCTATTACCAATTCAGGATTTTTGTAACAGTTAATTATTTTTTCGTTTATTATATAAATACATTTTATTAGTTGATTTTTTAATTAGTTTTTATCAATTATATTTTAATCATTTCTCTGTTTTTCTCACTTTAAACCATCATTTATAAAATAATGGTTTAAAGATTAAGGAAATTTAATCTATTATTTATTTTCAAATAATAGATTTTTCTATTTTAGTTTTGACTAATGATTATAAGTAAAAAATTATAAATTTGAATAAAGCTTAAATTGTCAAATTATATTCTCTTATTGTAATTTGTATATTGAATCTAATATATATTATATTCTACATTTGAAACTATTTTTTGTTATAATAATAATATCACTTCAAATTGATAATTATTTGATTTTCAATTAGTATTTCTCTAATTAGCTGTTTAAATGATATAAACTAAAGTTTTCGAGTGTTGAACAATGTAAGAATTATTAATTTAAAGTTAAAATTTTATATATTAATTCGCGTTTTCGTGATTTTTCACATTTTATTTGTTGATTTTTTTAATTAGTTATTATCAATTATATTTTAATCGTTTCTATTTTTCTCACTTTAAACCATCATTTATAAAATAACTCAACTAAGATTAAGGAAAATTAATCTATTATTTATTTTCAAATAATAGATTTTTCTATTTTAGTTTTGACAGATTATAAGTAAAAAATTATAAAGTTGAATAAAGCTTAAATTGTCAAATTATATTCTATACCTATATTCTTATATTATATAAAATAAATGGACAATATTTATATAACAGCAATACGTCGCACAGTGTGGCTATAGAAAAACTAAATTAGTACACAAAAATATATTCATAGATGATTTTTTTTCCTTTAATAGTCAAGTGCTGTTCACTTTTATGTTGTTTTAAAGTCCGGTTTCGAACAGTGCGGAACACACACTATGCGAGGCACTGTAAAATCCTTCAAATGTTTTTTTTATTGAAATAATATAGAAATATTTATACCACATGTAAATCTACAAAATGCAGATAATATAAGAAAGACCTTATTATTGTAATTATTAATAATGTTAAGACTATATAATTCCAATTATATACTTCTACTTCTAATATTATGTACTTCTAATAATATCACATCAAAAGATTCGTTAGGTATTTTATTGCTTATTAGTAACATTCAATAACCAATTCAATTAGATTCAAAATACGATTCTTTTTATACTTTTACTTAATATTAAAAAAAAAAATAATAAAAGATCGGAGAAACCTATCACCAATTCAGGATTTTTGTAACAGTTAATTATTTTTTTCGTTTATTATATAAATACATTTTATTTGTTGATTTTTTTAATTAGTTTTTATCAATTATATTTTAATCATTTCTCTGTTTTTCTCACTTTAAACCATCATTTATAAAATAACTCAACTAAGATTAAGGAAATTTAATCTATTATTTATTTTCAAATAATTACTATTACTATATTACTATTTCTGTAACTGGACGTGAAATTGTAGAATCATCTTGTATTGCTTGAACAATTTGAGGTAAAAGAGGTTTCCAACACGAATTAAGCGTTGAATTTCAGCTCCGCGTTATATGGAAATCGCGTTCTGATAGTACCGCGTTATAGACTATAGTCTTACTATTTTCTATTATTGTATTATTCCATAACAAGAAAAACACCTGGGATATCATAAACGATTACGATTCACGATCCAAATGAACTACTTCTTCGAATACAAATTTGAAATTTTGTAATCAAACCAAAATAGAAACCGGACTTTTGCTACCAAATCATCCATAAGCCATCCATCCATATTGATAATTTTTTTTTCAAATCAACATTAGAGTATGGTTTTTCTTTCCGCAACTAGAAAAAACACCTGCGACACCATAAACGATTCATGATAGATTCATGCCAAGATTAACTACTTTTTTCTTTCAAATCAGTTAATCATTTTCAGATATCTCAGATTACAACAATACCTCTCACAGTGCGGATAATGCAATATGCCTGACTAATCGAAGCAACTGCATACAACTAAATTTCACAAAAGATAGTGAAATTGATTCATTAAGTAAGATTCATTAATTTTCCTTCATATAAATAATTCAGTAAAATTTGTAAATGATTCAATTAATAATTTTGTATTTCAGAAACGTAAAACGTAAATTAACAGTTAAATGTGAAAGAAATATTTGATTTATCAATTTAGATTGCGTCTAGAAATTAGTAGAATTATTAAATATAATACATTTAGTAACATAATTATAAGTAAACATTTTGTACTTTACTTCAAATATTTAATTCCATTAACTAAACTGTATTACCCTAATGTGTGCCTATTTCATTCTATTTACTATATAATTTTAATAATAATGAAAGCTCAGACATGAACTGTTAATGAATGTAAATGTAAAACGAGTTTGTATCTCGTAATTATTGAATGTTGTATTTTTTCTTTCTTTTTTGTGTGCAAGTGGCAAATGTAATGGCATAACAGGTGAATAATTTGAATAGACATACCTGCAATTTTACTCGGTGTTAAGTTATTAGTTTGTCGTGGCCGGAGAGGGGCAATAAATAAACACGTTGCAGTTATTTGCAACCGGCCTCCTCTGCACAGGTGTTTGATTTACTAATTGCGTGGATTTTTAGGATTCACGATCGATATTATTAGTGTAAATATTATGCTCTGGCCGCTCCGAGCAGCAGCAAATTAATGCAATCATCCAATCAACAAATAAATTGCTTACTTTTCGTGTTGTTTATTGTTCGATTCTTTCACTGCATTGTTTCAGTTACTCATAATACCGTGACAAATGTATATAAACATAAATTTTACATAATATTTCATTTATTTAGTTATAAGGTAAATAAATTCAACAAATCGTCATTCTATTTAATAATTACAAAATTAATTATCTAAGAAAGTATAATTTAGGATTTATAATTATATGAAATTGTATAGTTTTTTTGTTGTTATTTCTACGCGAATTAAAGTTGCGAAAATCTGTAATGTTTGCAGACTGTACATGCAATATCTACACACCCATCATCTCAGCGGTATATACACTATTACACTTTGTTAGCGCTTTCCCACTAATCTACTACTAATTATTTGCAAAATAATCTTAAATCGCAAAAGGAAAGTTCTCAAACTTGAAACAACAATACAGAAAGATGCGTTTTTATCACTTTTCCTTTTCGTCCTTTTGTCGTCTTTCCATGTCTTTCCTCTTAATTATTACAAATCATACTTAAAGTATCCATCAAATATACAAACGAATTGATTGATACGTGATTATTAAGATTAACTTATTGAATTAACAGCCTTCTTCCGTCCCTAAATATTTGGGTAGTATCATAAAACTTAGATAAAGAAACGCTTGTATATTCCACACATGAAATGAACACATTTTTGTATTATATAATTTTAGTCTTAGTCTAATTGAGAAGTTGGTCTTATTTGGAGAGTCCGACAATATAAAAAATATGGTAATATAAAAAAAGCATTTGTAAAGAAGCTAAAGAAATTGCAACCATGAAAATTTAATTCAAAAAAACTTATTAAAATGTTGATGAATTACAATCTTAACTAATAAAACATTTCTCGTTAATTAGGTGTTAAGATAAGTTGTGTTATATAAAACATATATTATAAATAAAACTTAAAATTAAAGTCAAATTTGTTTATTTTTGGTCGCGTCTTCCCGTTTCACTATTTGCTATGTGTTAAAAAACGTTGTATCGTTTAGCGTTTTGTCTCCGGGAACGCATCTAAAGCGCTAAACGAGGTCTTACTATATCTTGTAGAATAGAAAATGATCTTTCGTATAAAGTACAACCTTTAATGTTTTTTTTTTTTTTAATTTTTGGCGCGTATTTTTGAATTTGAAAACAAAAACTGATAGTACTTATGTTAACTCGATATGAAGTAAAGGATAATAACAAAAATGTATAATGTTGAACTGTTCGTGATTAACCAAAATCGACTTGTTGAAAGTTCCTGTTATATATGCACACTTTTGAGACAAAACAGTCTACAAGTTTTACAACGAGTAAAACTTCTATGTTTTTTTTTTTGTTCATGAGTAATGTTAAACATGAAATAAATAACTTTACTATTTAGTCCAACAAATATGTTAAAATGAAATTAACTTTTATATTATTTTATTTAACAATTTTTATTCGTCAATTTCATATACAAAGTTCGCATATTTCAAATTCGCTTTCTCTTTATAATTTGTAAGAGTTTCTTAAATTATTTCTATTAAATTAGGTTTATAAACTTGTGGAAAACATGGAGCCAAGAAAAACCCTTAAATCTGTTTGTATCATTTGTATAAAAAAAAAATACCCTATTTGTCTCCTCTTTCTTTCACACATAAACTTCTCTCTGTCTCTCTCTTTTTCCGTTTCTTTTACCTTTTGTAAAAATAAATATTTGTAAATTAATCTAAATAACAACGACAATCAACTTAAATTGCTTCTTTTATTTTATTTTCATTGCTTGGTCATTCAATTCAATTTCATCCATTTTATCATCAATCCTTTTCTTTTCTCAGTTATGAATTTAGATTTTTTGTTCTAGTATGTATATTTCTATCAAATCTTCAAGTAATCATCAATAATGTAATTTTCACGTAAAATATGTTTCAACCGTTTGTCCCATTTCTTACTTAGTTTACATATTTAAAGAAATTTTCTGTATGATATATATTCAGTTGCATTGTTTCAATGTTATCAAGTAGACTTAGTAAACAAGTGTCAATATATTGAGAATGTTATTACCACTTAATTAGTTTATATGAATTATACAAGAAAAAAAAGGCTGTTCATTTATTGAATACACGGCAATAGCAATGATTGTGACAAAAGCTCAAAATAAATTTAATTAATTGCTACAGTATTTGCACAAAATTGTAAGTTTTCGATTCGTAAATCAATAATGTAATTGACGTTCTCTGAACAAATTCACATTTTAAAATTCAAACTTCAAAATTAGCAAACTTTTCATACGGAACAGTGAATCTTGTTAAATCTCACTTGGAGCACTAAACTCAAAATTTGTAATCCCGCATGAACTAACTAGAAAAATAAGATTCTAAATATGAAATAATAAGTACACATTTTATAGGCAAAAAAAAAGTAGAATCGCATTTTTTGATTCTGATTCTACTTTTATACAACAGAAATTCACGTTGTCCTAGACAACAATTTCTAAATTATTCTGGAGGCACATATATATATTTTTTTAATAGAAAGTTTATAAAATAAACTTGATAGTTTTCTTTTCAATTTTAGTTTAGTATTATTTAGTATTATTTTTTACGATAAAGGTTTTTTTTTTGTTCTAGTATGTACATTTCTATCAAATCTTCAAGTAATCATCAATAATGTAATTTTCACGTAAAATATGTTTCAACCGTTCGTCTCATTTCTTACTTAGTTACATGTTTAAAGAAATTTTCTGTATGATATATATTCAGTTGCATTGTTTCAATGTTATCAAGTAGACTTATAAACAAGTATCAATATATTGAGAATGTTATTACCACTTAATTAGTTTATATGAATTATACAAGAAAAAAAAGGCTGTTAATTTATTGAATACATGGCAATAGCAATGATTGTGACAAAAGCTCAAAACAAATTTAACTAATTGCTACTGTATTTGCACAAAATTATAGGTTTTCGATTCGTAAATCAATAACGTTCTCTGAGCAAATTCACATTTTAAAATTCAAACTTTAAAATTAGCAAACTTTTCATACGGAACAGTGAATCTTGTTAAATCTCACTTGGAGCACTAAACTCAAAATTTGTAATCCCGCATGAACTAACTAGAAAAATAAGATTCTAAATATGAAATAATAAGTACACATTTTATAGGCAAAAAAAAGTAGAATCGCATTTTTTTTTTGATTCTACTTTTATACAACAGAAATTCACGTTGTCCTAGACAACAATTTCTAAATTATTCTGGAGGCACAAATATATATTTTTTTAATAGAAAGTTTATAAAATAAACTTGATAGTTTTCTTTTCAATTTTAGTTTAGTATTATTTAGTATTATCTAACTAACATGAATTATTCCAGAAAAATAAGATTCTAAATATGAAATAATAAGTACACATTTTATAGGCAAAAAAAAAGTACAATCACATTTCTTTCTAATTCTACTTTTTTACTAAACTAAAATTCACTTTCTTATATAAAGTTTATAAAATAAACTTGATAGTTTTCTTTTAATTTTCAATTTTAGTTTAGATCCTCTGTTTAACAATCAAGCGTAGTTAAAAAGTATTATTTTTACAATGTTTGAAGTTTGTAAAGAGAATAATGAGTGTAGATGTGATTATTATTTGTTATTAGATGGATTGTTCTTTTTGCTGAACCGGCTTGGTCAGTAGTTAATCTCGTCCATCGGAGAACAGAGAGAGAGAATGCAGGAGACGAAGTTGATTTTATACGATTATTTACACTCCAGACGAAATTGTTAAAAGTAAGTGTTTGAGATAAATGAAATAGAGTGGATTAGGGTCATTGCTGTGTTTGATTTCGTTTGGGGGGGTTGTTGGTGGTTGGTTGAAGAGGTCGATCTGAAGTCATGTCGCGGCGGTGCAACGATACGAGGGGGTTGGGAGGTGTTTGCGTCGGTGGTGGTAGGATAATAAAGAGGGTGATACGAATGGCGCGGAATGAGATCGTAATAAATCGCTCCGATTTTTCACCTGTTTGTGAAAACGCGGTAATGCCGGGTAATTTAACCCAAAGTCTAGTCTAGTCAAAGACATTTATTAAGGCCTGCTGTATGTGTGTGCGAGCGTCTGCATTCAGACGTCGGACTTTTGCTGCAAAAGCGTTTAGGGGTAGTCGAGGAGGTAGGAGTCTGCGAGAGAATAAATATACATTATCTAATGTGATAAATGTTGTTTGTCGGCTTGGGGCATAGTCAGCAGCAGTTCGGTGTAATACCACGACCGCGACGCCACCGCGAAGAGGGCCTAACCAACTTTTACTACTCTCCTACAACCCCCAACCGAATCCGAAGAGTTATGGACCTCATCCAGCGCTAATAACTGCACTACACGAACTTTGATAGCTAATTTATATTCTTGATCAATTTAATCAAGTTTTGTAACACAATATAATCATTTTTCAGTGGCAACTAAAAACTCCTGTTAACTATAACTTAACAGAATCTACTATAATTATAGATTTTCAGAAGCTATTACTTTCTTCCGGCTTTATCCTACAAATATTGATAATATCACAATATTTGAAACAATCATTGTCTCGTAAAAGGTGAACTTAACTCAAGTTTACTTACTTTGTTTATGCATGCATATATTATAAACAATTTCAAGTATAGTTTGATAATACAAATTAATAATTTTTCAATGACAAAGACGACACTTTCATTACAATCTGTAACTATAGAAATTCAATTGTAAAATAAAATTATCTCATAAAGGAAGGAATCAACGTTATTTTGGGTCAAACTTGTTTTGATTGTTTTTTTTTTTTAATAATTAAAGTTTTCAGTTTCAAAATCATAAAATGCTATTTATTTCTCGAGATATTTCTCAAGTATTTATACAACGAAACCGAAACATTTCTATTTTCGTTGCATCCTTATTACTAATAAGTTATTAGAGTTCTTATTAGTATTGGCTAGCAGACGACATCCTCAAGGAAATGAGGTTTAGTTAAATGTTTCCACACCTGCGGGCAGACGGAAACGCGCGATATTTCAATGCTCATTGGATTCTTGTTGTTTTCATCTTCCGTCCAATTTCCGCTCTTCTAACCAATAATGGCACGAAACCATCGCGTATTGGCTGGTGATTGGCTGAAGATCGACGACCACGTTTGGATGTCACATAACATTATGTCAAAGTAAGTAAAAAAATATTTATAGATGTATAGAAATAAATAGATTTTTGTTGCAAATATATTTTACATATTTATCAAACTTTGAATAGCATGAAGTTTGTTCCAAAAAGGACTAATTTTTTTTTTGATTAAATTCAAAACGAAATGATATTTCATATATGCATTAACGCTTAATACATAATATGCATATCTTGTCCACAATTTGCATTATTTTAATAACTAAGTAAAATCTTGTTTCGGAACTTATTTAATGGACATTTGTATCATATACAAAATTTGTTTTTTTTTGTAATATTTATTGATATTATTCGATTTGCGTTTTTCAGTGTATGGTTTTTATTTTAATAATTCGAAATTGATTGTATTCATAAGTAATTTCTGGTATTTTTTTGTATTAACTATTCCAGTTTGAAGTTAGAATTATTATTGGTACAAACCATGTCAATTTGTAAACAATTTGCAGCCTGGAACTTTGCTTAACATTATTGTTTAACATGAGAAATTTTAAAGCAATTAATATTGTTTTTTTTTTGAAATAAATTAAATACAATAAATGTATATATTTTTAACTTCAAGAGAATTCAATAGTTTATATCGTATTTTCTTTTATTATTTATAGTATTGTAAATATATATTTATGAATTCTTTGGATTATTTATTCAAAATAAAACTAAATCAAATTTAATTTCGTGTAATCCATGAATTGTTGACAAGTGCGACATCTGTACGAAACAACGATAGATTCAAACTTAAACCGAAGCATGATAAATTAGATAACTGTAAAATTGGATATATTGGAAATCTTGTTTGTTTGTCTGCTTTTAAATCCCTTTTTCCTAGGTAGTTTCGGACCTCCTCTAATGTTGGATATAAATATTAGTAAAATAAATGGAAAAACGTGTTTTGAATAACTTTAAGAAAGTCGATTTTGATTATTTCAAATAAAAACAACAAAAATTATAAAATAGAAATTTATCATCAATTTGAATAAAGCTTCAGTCAAATTAATTGAATAGATGGCGCAGATGATTGTACTTTTGAATATGTTGTATTTAGTGAAAGGATTGCAAATAAAGTGCGATCGATATTTGTGTGTGAATGAATGATAATTTATTTATCTCAATATCATCGCATGCAGATACGTACGAAATGAATGAATCAATCAACGTAATGTTGCATTCGCTTACGTTCACATATGAAATATGCTTCCCTAAACAGACATTAATAAAATATATTCAATATAATTAGAATCTTCAATATCAACTAATAAACATATTTCATTATCATCCTTGCTCTGTTTGATTCTCATCATCAAGTGTGTAAACAGCTAATACTAATTAGTTTACTTCTACTTCTTACAAGAAATAGAAATAATTATCCTTAAGACTTCAGTTTGTTCGCCTTAATTATTTTTTTATTTTTTTTACACATTTATTATATGGGGAAAACAGTTTGCAGCAACTGTTTTACTTTTTTTCTTTTCTCTTTTTTGTTTTTTGTATGCCGGCGCCTGTATGTTCTTTTCCCAAAATAAGTAAAAAAAAGAAAAGAAAGAGAGATTAATAATAATTCGAATGACCGCTGGAGTTGGCCTCGTTCTCCAAATCCAGGTACGGCATCGCGGCGTTCGCATTGTACATTTGTCCGGAGGTGTTGTTGGTCGTGTTGGGGGCGGCGGCGGCGCTGCCGTTGGACAGCATGCAAGACGATTGGCTCGTCGAAGGCTGGGCGGTCGCTGGGGCGGGCGAACCGGGAGGGGAGGGACTGTCCATTAGCGTGATGACACCGCCAGGACTAACCGGATATCCGGAACTCGAGACGGACGAAGGACCTGGGGTCACCGATACGCGAGACTGATTACTGCTCGAGGATATGCTAGTAGTATCTGAAACGAACATACAGGACCGTTGTTATATAAAAAAAAAAAAATATAT
>NW_017096844.1:46056-48840 GCF_001412225.1 Nicrophorus vespilloides
AAAAAAAAAAAAAAATATATATATAATAACATCTTTCTTTTTCACTGTTTTCACAGAGTTTTTAAGGTGCAGCTCAAGAAAAACATCAGTAAAAATAATAATAAAAATAATGAAACACGATGCAATTTTTGGTAGAAAAATTTAATATATTTTAATTTAGAAAATAATTACATTTAATGTGTATATTGTTTTTTTTTTGTTGTTTTGTTTTTTGCTTCAATTATGCCTTAATATATTACTTTCTTGTTATATAATAATTTTGTTTGCTTTAGTTTTTTTCTTTCTTTTCGATCGGACGAAACGAGACGTGTTACGTAAAACATAGTTCAAGCGTTAAATTACACATTTAACTCGGATCAAGCTCTCCATTTTTTTTTTAAATAAAAGAACGTTCGTTTTCGACGATTATTGAACACTACCGTTTGTTCCCTACAAATAAACAAAAAGAAAAACAAACGAATAATAACAATAGTACGTTGTGTCCGGCGAGTGTTGCTTTGATTATTTTTTTTTCTCGTTTATCTTTGTTCGGAGAAGAGAGGGTGGTTAATTTCTCGACTAACCTGAAAATTTGATCGTCGAATCCGGTTTCGGATTTAGGGCCCTCCGCTTCGCCAACGGTTCGTCGTCCTCTGAATCAGACAATGTTAAATCAACAACGCTTTTCTCTTTTAGAGGTACTGGCGCACTTTCAGCCGACGTCGCCGCAGCATCCGCTTCGGTCTTCTCCGTTCGCTCCGTTGTCGTCGACGTCGCATTACCTGGAGTTATAACCTCTGAAATTTTGTGTAGAAATATAATATTTAAGAAATACTAGTGGGGTACTTATCAAAGTGCTGCAGTTGTCCCTTCACACTTTATGCATTAGGTTTTTTGTCTACAGATGAAATACTATTGGGTTAACAGAAGGATAAAAGATATATTTATTAAAGAGATACGATGCACAATGTAACAGATGTTTGAAGTCTTTAATACATATATACAACCAAAACATATCGATTACTCTTGTTCGCTTCTTAAAAATCGTCATCGTTCTTTTAAGTGTTTTTTTTTTTGCAATTATTTTCCTTTGAGTAGTAACATTTGTAATAAAATCATTCAACTTGATCACACGCACACACAGAGAGAGAGAAAAAGAGAAAAAAATAACCCACAACCGTTTTATATGCATTTGTACACCTATAACTTTTATAAACCCAATAATCAACGAACAAATACAACAGATGAGCATAGAAGAGAAGATTCGATTATACCGTAACCAATCTACGCTTCTCTCTCAAATACTGCAATAACACAAAGACAAATACAAGTATTTCCTCTATTACTAAGTAATAAATTATGGACTCAACCTGCAGTAGTAAACGAGAATACTAAAAGTATGGAAAATTGTACCACTTACCAACGTCATCTGAAATAATCTCAATTGAATCGTCCAGAGTATTCATTTTCACTACCTTCGCCGGCGCAGGTTTCTTAGTCTCCACTTGAATACTCCACGATCCATCTTTGTGCAGCTGAATTTCGTTAATATCGGAATTCAATTGCGGAGAGTTCAACACTTCTTGGAAGTACCTGAAGCATTTGAAACGTTAGTGAAAACAGTGCGAAAACGCACGATCGCAAATCACAAATTACCCATCGATATCCAAGTCATCATAGAGCGCCGGTTTGTCGCACACGGGGCAATTCCATGTCGGTTTACGTTCGTTCATCTGCAAATAGAGATACGCGTCGAAGCATTGCAAATGCTGGCACGTCCTCGCTCTGCAAGGATTCGACATTCTCATTTTACCCAGTGGACACATTAAAGACACTCGCAACGAAGTTGTTGCTATTTCACTGTCAGCATCCTCGTTTAATTTTTCTTTAACTGAAACAAAACAACATTAATATCTTTATTAATTAAATTTATATTAATGAAATAAACAACTTACTCATGCCCCTCGTGTGATCACTTTGTTTGGCTCCGCGTGTTTTCATCCTCTGTAGTAAATCAAGCGAATTCCTCTTGTGGACGAGAGCGACTGTAATTGCATAAGCTTTACCAAAGTCATGGACCCAGGATACATTGATTGTATTCGCCGTGGTAGGACTCAGTTTTATCATTTGCGTTATGTTCACAGGTCTAGGTGGGCGCTTAGGTTCCACGCCAGGTTTATTAGTCGGTACCGGATTCTAAAACATAAATTGTTCAATAATTAAAATACAAACTTGGTATACGTTCAGCTTATATATAAAATCATCAAGAGGTATAGTTTTGAAAAATGGTTGGTCTATATCAGACCAATATAATAGACCGATTGAAATTAAAATCGAAAAAAAAAAAGCAAATTAAATTTCTTAAATTAAAAATTTAAAATCGAGTCAAATATCAACTTTTGGTTTAATTTATTTACCAAATCCTTTCTTACTATTGCCTTGAAATTTCCTCTTTTTAGTTAGTTTTCGGCCTGATGAAGACGCTCAATATATCATTAGAAGTTTGAGGCTTGGTTTCCGTTTATTAATAAATACTTATTGATTAAGCCAGCATTTTCCAAACTGTGAGGCGTGGACTAGTCTAAGGGGAGGCGCGAATATTAGTAGCAATGAGCAATAAAGATACATAAAGTGTAGATACATTCCTGTGCTCTTTTCCATATTGATGTAATACGCGTTCAAAGTTGAAGAATTGAAAAATTTAAAAAATGCTCGAAAAAGCAGTGTTTTTACATTTCATTGATTTACTCGAAAACTATACTAGATAGAATGAATTTAATATATGCATATGAAAGCTGAATGTTT
>NW_017096845.1:0-2435 GCF_001412225.1 Nicrophorus vespilloides
ATATTACTGTGGTTTTATCCGTTTGGCTGTAATTCGTGTTCAAAGTTTAAAAAATGCTCGAAAAACGAGTGTTTTTACATTTCATTGATTTACTCGAAAAGTATAATACATAGAATGAATCCAAAATATGCATATAAAAGCTGAATTTTTGAGGAATCTAGCAAGTATTGCTATATTACTGTGGTTTTAGCCGTTTGGCTGTAAAATTTCGTTTCTTTCGTGTTCGTGTTAAAAATTTAAAAAATGCTGGAAAAAGCATGTATCGATATTTTACTGTGGTTTTAGCCGTTTGGCTGTAATTCGTGTTCAAAGATTAAAAAATGCTCGAAAAAGTAGTGTTTTCACATTTCATTGATTTACTCGAAAACTATAATAGATATAATGAAACCAAAAGATGCATATGAAAGCTGAATGTTTGGGGAATCTAGCAAGTATCGATATATTTCTGTGGTTTTAACCGTTTGGCTGTAATGCGAGTTCTTTAATGAAAGGGGAGGCGCCAAATGATTACATACTTTTGAGGAAGGCGTAGTAATATCAAGTTTGAAATCCACTGATTTACATAGTGAATTTGTCGTTATTTAAGATTAATATCTGCAAGAGTTAATAGAACGAGTAGAACCGAAACAAGTAATAAATTAGAGCGTAAAGTGCAATGTTGGAGGTATGGTGACTGATTGCAGTAGAGGAAAATGCAGCGTATTGCCGGGTATTCGGATTACCCAACAAACAGAGGAAACATGATTAGATGGAGGCAGACCCATTTCGCACCTGCCGTGATTTATCATACGTGCACTAATTCCGTTCCTCCGCTGGTGGGTCTGCGGTGCATGAGCAATTTGCAGCCCTCCGGCCACGTAATTTATTGGATTAATTTAGATTTTAATTTTGATATATACACGTCGTGCGGCCGCAGATATATATATATAAAAAAAAGGAAACGAAACGAACGGGAAAAAAGACGAGGAGAGGAGAGAATGGAAGGAGGGATTCCTTAATTAGATTTTTCTTTCACGTTCGTTTCTCTCTCTTTTTCGTGACACTCATTCTTTCACTCCTTTTTCTTTTTTTATTATTATTTGAGAGGGGCGACGGTTTTGGTGGTGGCTTTATGAAAGGGGACGATCAGTATGTGTGACTTGCGGAAAATAAAACCGGGATCCATTCCGGGACGAAGTAATGGCCCAGAGATTGTAGACATGAACTATCTTTACGAGGCCACTCTCTCTGTCTTTCATCCTCTTACCTCTACCACCAACCGTCCTTCCTGCAGTCTATTACTTTCCGTGGCCGGGAAATTGCTTCCGAATTAGAAGGTGGATCCGTGTTCTCAGACCACCCCAAACTTGAGAACCGGATTGATTAAATTGGCTCAGCGAAGTTCCTCAGATTACATCCACTCCGACACGGAGAAAGAACGATTGCATAAATAAATCAACAATGCACGAGACTATAATTCGATTCCATCGAAACGTTAATCATTGATTCTGTATAATTCTATTATATTATCATTGTTTGAATTATTTTGTACTGCAACAGAAGAAGACGATGACCTAGTAATTATACCTCCAAAAGTTGACAGTCTTATCCATACAGAGGAATTGAACGAAAATGAAATTCTATTGATGGAGGTAAAAAACTGAAGAGATATAAAAATGATCTCATCTTAATTATTACTTAATTTACAAAATATGTTATACAGTCTGCATACACATCATTCCGTTACGAAACTTTCCATGTATGTTTTTAAGATATTGCGGAAAAACTTGAAGAGGTTTTAACATGCGAAGGTGTGTCGTGAATGTCGAGAGCGTGTAGTTAAAATATTAAGGCGGAATGAAAGGGCGGGTTTTTAGGAAGGTGGGATGTTAATTGGAGTTGACGAGGAACGAGCGATAGGAATGGAGCGAGAGCAGAGGAAAACGGAAAGAAAGAACGTTACCTGCATTAACATTTCATACGCAAATCGCTTCTCATCTTTTTCCCAGACACATTTCATCCATGCTACGTGCACTCAGTCACGTGTAATCCAGCACGCGAATCCCCAATGCGAAAGAAGGAAGTATAGAAAAGAAAGCAAAATAAAAAGAGAAAGGTAAAGAGAGAGACAGGGAGAAGAAAAGAAGTTTTCCGCTTCCGGAAATACACAGAACGAACGAGAACTCGACAAACGAAATAATTTGAATTCTACGTTGGTGTTTTTAAAATAATCGCTTCCTCTTCCGCCGTCTTTGGTGGAAGAGGTAGAAGGAGGATGGAGGATCGTTTGAAAAATACATAGAAAATTAGAAGGGAGGCGCGGCGCCCTTCCGGATATGCAAGCGAATAAAACGGAAGTGTTAATTTGAAAAGTTACGAAATTCGATTAGCGAGTTTACTTTTATTGTGATGGAATCTGTCGGAGTTTTGTTGAATCGTTTCGAACAGAGTCTTGA
>NW_017096845.1:2455-3067 GCF_001412225.1 Nicrophorus vespilloides
CATAACTGAGCTGTAGCGAATGTCATGTATTTGACAACTTGTACAAGTAATTTTGGTATGTTCACTAATCTAATGTTACATCGTCGCTCTATTTACGTCATGTTACATTAATCATTAACTATTATATGCACATGGCAATAGTATAATAGATTAATTTAAATTATATATGCAGATTTATCATTGCGCAAGTATTTTGATAAGTTTGTCACGTACATGAATTTAAAAAACCTCTTTTTTAATGAATAGAAATGAAAAAGTGAATTCAAACTTTCATGAAATAATATACCATAACTGAGCTGTAGCGAATGTCATGTATTTGACAACTTGTACAAGTAATTTTGGTATGTTCACTAATCTAATGCTACATCGTCGCTATATCTACGTCATGTTACATTAATCATTAACTAGTATATGCACATGGCAGTAGTATAATAGATTAATTTAAATTATATATGAAGATTTATCATTGTGCAAGTATTTTGATAAGTTTGTCACGTACATGAATTAACATGGCAGTAGTATAATAGATTAATTTAAAATATATATGAAGATTTATCATTGCGCAAGTATTTTGATAAGTTTGTCACACGTACATGAATTTAAAAAACTTCT
>NW_017096845.1:3092-15830 GCF_001412225.1 Nicrophorus vespilloides
TAAAAAAACTTCTTTTTTAATGAATAGAAATGAAAAAGTCAATTCAAACTTTCATGAAATAATATACCATAACTGAGCTGTAGGAATGTCATGTATTTGACAACTTGTACAAGTAATTTTGGTATGTTCCTAATCTAATGCTACATCGTCGCTATATCTACGTCATGTTACATTAATCATTAACTATTATATGCACATGGCAGTAGTATAATAGATTAATTTAAAATATATATGAAGATTTATCATTGCGCAAGTATTTTGATAAGTTTGTCACACGTACATGAATTTAAAAAACTTCTTTTTTAATGAATAGAAATGAAAAAGTCAATTCAAACTTTCATGAAATAATATACCATAACTGAGCTGTAGTGAATGTCATGTATTTGACAACTTGTACAAGTAATTTTGGTATGTTCACTAATCTAATGTACATCGTCGCTATATCTACGTCATGTTACATTAATCATTAACTATTATATGCACATGGCAGTAGTATAATAGATTAATTTAAATTATATATGAAGATTTATCATTGCGCAAGTATTTTGATAAGTTTGTCACGTACATGAATTTAAAAAAACTTCTTTTTTAATGAATAGAAATGAAAAAGTCAATTCAAACTTTCATGAAATAATATACCATAACTGAGCTGTAGTGAATGTCATGTATTTGACAACTTGTACAAGTAATTTTGGTATGTTCACTAATCTAATGTACATCGTCGCTATATCTACGTCATGTTACATTAATCATTAACTATTATATGCACATGGCAGTAGTATAATAGATTAATTTAAATTATATATGAAGATTTATCATTGCGCAAGTATTTTGATAAGTTTGTCACGTACATGAATTTAAAAAACTTCTTTTTTAATGAATAGAAATGAAAAAGTCAATTCAAACTTTCATGAAATAATATACCATAACTGAGCTGTAGTGAATGTCATGTATTTGACAACTTGTACAAGTAATTTTGGTATGTTCACTAATCTAATGCTACATCGTCGCTATATCTACGTCATGTTACATTAATCATTAACTATTTTATGTTTTTAATGAATAGAAATAAAAAAGTCAATTCAAACTTTCATGAAATAATATACCATAGCAGAGCAGTAGTGAATGTCATGAAGATTTATCATTGCGCAAGTATTTTGATAAGTTTGTCACGTACATGAATTTAAAAAACTTATTTTTTAATGAATAGAAATGAAAAAGTCAATTCAAACTTTCATGAAATAATATACCATAGCTGAGCTGTAGTGAATGTCATGTATTTGACAACTTGTACAAGTAATTTTGGTATGTTCACTAACCTAATGCTACATCGTCGCATATGCACATGGCAGTAGTATAATAGATTAATTTAAATTATATATGAAGATTTACCATTTTGATAAGTTGTAAGTGCAACTTGACAAGTTACAGTTTTTAGTTAGTATTAAGTTGGAGTCTGACCTGTGAGATACTGTCCTAGTGGCGAAGTCCAAGTCCAGTCCGGAGATCCCAGCCTCCTGGAGAAGAGACATTCCAGATGAAGGGTAGATCCTGGAAAGACGGCCAGCTCACCTCCAGGCTCCACCGAAGCGGACCCAGACGGGATCCTTATCAGGATCGTAGGCGGCGAATCCTCTGCAAACGAAGGTCGGAAAATTAAACACGTCCGTCCATCCCATAAATCAAACTTTTATTTATACATGCACCCATGCGAGCAATACGGGAACCATCAATTATTTATCAATTACCACCGTTCACAGAGATCGATGGCCATTAATCATGACCGGCAAAGAAACGGGATTAGCATAGATTCCGAGCCGTTTGCCGTCCGTTTGAAAGCGAGTCGAGGGCCCGGACGGAATGCTGCTGCGGCCCTTTGATAACCCACTCGAATCTAATGGATATATATATATCGTAATCATTTAAACGCGCCTGGACGATTCACAGAAAACCTTTTGTCCGTTTCCATTCTTTCAATTGCATCTGCAGAATTGAAAGGAATTTCTTCAATTATTCCACATGCCCTCTCTTCTCTTTACCCATTTGCATTACATCAATGTTATACTTTATTTTTGTATCCTTCTCGTTCTATTAATCTTCCCTTATTACTATTACTTTAGTCGTTATAAATTGTGACTTGCAGGATATACGAGAAATCTGCGATATTTTTCTCGAGCGGAAATTGTGTGAGATATGGGAGGAATCGTTATGATAGTTTGTTTTGAACTTTAAATAGTGTTCCAGGGCGTGTCTAGCGGACGACAACGGAAAAATATGCGGAAAACGCGAAGAATTCCCAAGGAGGACGCAAACCCGAAGGCTTTCAAAAACTTTATTGACATGCATCGAAATGAGCATGAATATAAACCGATCTCTCGTCGTCGTTCACTTTACTCTAACCATCTACCATCCTCACTACAAATATAATAAAAAAAAAACAACTAATGATAGATGTTCTTCCAAACGCAATTTCCAATTCATAACAATTTAATTCAATTGAAACACCGCAGATTTAATAACAAAAATTTTAATAAAGTTTCAAGCGTTGGATGTTGAAAATAAAATATTAGCTTCTTTGCAAAAAGAAATATCTTGAATAACTTCTGAATTCATCCACTTTTTCTTACGCAATTCAAGATGCGGCAGCAGAGACCGAAAACCTTTTGAAGTCAACGTAGGTCGAATTCCCAAGGATTTCTCTCTCCATCCTTCACAGTAAAAGTTTCTAGACGCATAGTTTAACAAGAGAGGCGCAAAATTCTTTAATCCGCAATATTAAACAAACCGCTTTGCGAAAACAAAATGTAGATTTCAATAATGCGGAAAAAAAATGAATGAATTCAAACGTATTTGAGAGCAGTAAAATTTTAAAATCGAATTTAATATAATGGAGCCAATAACGTTTTCAGTGTAAATAGATTAATTGTTTTATTTGCGGATTGCAGGGGCCGAAATACATTGGGAAACAATGCATTTCGTGCAAATTAAACGAACGTGCGTTAATTGCGCCAAATCGCTTGTAAATGTTTTAATTCGATTTCGAACAAACAAAAAAAAAAAGATTGAATCCAGGTGGAAAATCCCAATATTAAATACACGCAATTTACACACACACAACGTATAAATCAATCGAATTTTCTTTTAAACTATTGTTGAAAAATGCAATTGATAGCGTTTCTTTTCGAATTGGATTAAGGGAACAGTTAAAACCGCTTCGAATTTTGCAAAATGGAAATAAATCGTGTTAGATCGAGCGCAATGAACGGGTCGATGTTGCGGTTTTACGAAATGCAATTATTTTTCATTTGATGTTCACCGATGGGAAATATCTGCTGCAATATACATTTTTTTTTAGGTGGTAATTGTATATTGGTATGCAAAATTGATTGAGGCTTACCTGTGAAGTTGGTGAGCATTGTTGTTGGGACGCAGGATGGAAGCTTCGCAGACCATAGGCCGTTCTGGCATTGCGGAGTCGCGAAACCGAGGAGCTTGTACAAGCCCACCTCTCGGCATCGGATGTGCAGTTTGGACCCATGGGGAAAGACCCAGCCGGCCGACTGGAAACCCACCAAGAAAAAGAACTTAATCAGAACTTCCACCATCAAGACACGCCGTTTCTGCGGAACACGACCGCACAACAACAACAAGATAAACAATAAACGCCCTCCTGAGGGGACTAAATTTATCCCCTGAACTCAGCTTATTTAGAAACGAATTCTGGTGGTTAAGACGTAATACGTTAAGTAATTTGGTGGAAACTGATTTCAAAGTTAATATTCAATGAAACAACCCCAATTTATTAACTTTTCCGCATTACAAAACAAACAATTAGTTTAATTACTTTAATTCAAATCGGCGATATCAATAAACATAAATCGTTTAATTTAATTTGACGCGTTTCCGAATTTATCGTGCACAGTTTTTAATTGAAATATCGAATGGGATCACGATAATGCGCGCTTGAAAAGTATTTTTTTTTAGTGGTAATAACGATAATAACGCAAAACACGAAGTAATTAAGCGTAATTTACTTGCGGGCGTTTATCTGCGCTCGGTGCCATCGCGATTGCAATAATCATAATTATCCGCTTCCGAAATTTTGGTTTAATCTTCCGCCCGAAATTTATAATTACGTAACGGTTAGTAAACTGAAAAACAAGTAAATAAATAAATGAAAAAAAAATAACAAGACGATTATTTTCTTTCATACATAAAACAGAAGGAAATGAATTATGGGGTGAACGTTGCCCTTCGAGATTTATGTTTCCGTTGAGCTGCGCGAAAAGTTTCCTCCTCGTGAAGAACAATATTGGCGTAGGCCGTATATTTTGTGGCGATAAAACGAAACACTTGAGTGGATCATATAAATTTCGTTTTCACTTCGGTTCGCGTTATCTGACGTAATTACGTGACGATGAATTGTTTTCATTTTGTTTGTTTTTCTTCTAGCCATGGTGGATGCGCCGGTTCTTTTTATTATTATAAATTTAGATATACTCACGGGTATCGAGACGTTCCTGAAGGTAACCAAGAGATGTGGGTTGATGTATTCGAGTTTGCAGCTGCGGAAGAGAGGATGGAAACGGCCGTTATCTGGAAAGAAGACGAAGGCGGGTTATCATTCCTTCCGACATAATAGAGAGACGGGAAATGGATGGATGGATCGGAAGAGAGAACGTTGAAGCGATGTAGCATTTACTTTATTTTCGGTGCAGTTTCTAGATTAATTCACCGAGACAAAGTTCTTTTTCAACGCAGATTGCATTGATCATATTGAAACTTAACTTAACAATTTCTTATTAGATACTGAGTTTTAATAAAATTGTTTATTTTCATTACAATTATATGAAGTTGATTATGTTAACTTTAAAGAAATCTTATAGAATTTAAGTTTTATTACTTAACTTTAGAAATCAGAGTTTTTGTATTTATAATCAAAATTTCAATACTAAAATTATTAATAAATTGGAAAATATAAGTGTTTAATTATTTAAATTTCCCGCAACTTTTCAAAATCTAATTGTTTGTTTTAAATGAGGGATGCGTTCTTTTTCAACGCAGATTGCATTGATTCAAAACGATGAAGAATATCCATTTTTTTAATTGAATCAAATTGAAACTTAACTTAACAATTTCTTATTAGATATTGAGTTTTAATAAAATTGTCAATTTTCATTTATGCTTACTTACAATTATATGAAGTTGATTATTTTAACTTTAAAGAAATCTTATAAAATTATTTAAGTTATGAAATCACAGTTTTTGTATTTATAATGAAAATTTCAATAATTAAATTATTAATAAATTGGAAAATATAAGTGTTTAATTATTTAAATTTCCCGCAACTTTTCAAAATCTAATTGTTTGTTTTAAATGAGGAATGTGTTTTTTTTTTCAACGCAGATTGCATTGATTCAAAACGATGAAGAATATCCATTTTTTTAATTGAATCAAATTGAAACTTAACAATTTCTTATAAGATACTGAGTTTTAATAAAATTGTTAATTTTCATTTATGCCTACTTACAATTATATGAAGTTGATTATTTTAACTTTAAAGAAATCTTATAGAATTACTTAACTTATGAAATCACAGTTTTTGTATTTATAATGAAAATTTCAATAATTAAATTATTAATAAATTGGAATTATAATTATTCAATTATTTAAATTTCCCGCAAATTTTCAAAATCTAATTGTTTAATTTGATTGAGGGATGCGTGTACTTCCATTAGAGCAAATGCGAAACTATCAACCAATGAGAAAAGATATCTTCGATTAATGTGAAGCGATTTTCAACCAATAGAAATCGGAAGCGTTCGAGCGTGTGTGCCTGCCGTAGACGAGTTTTTGCGCCTAGGCCTATCGCACATTCCATGTGCTCGATGTATCGGAAGAGAATCTTTAAAATGCGTGAGTAAGAGTGAGACGGAGGGATGGCGCTTAAGAAGAATTTACGATTTGTTTATGTGGCATTCCTGAGAGAACCATAAATTATCCGCATTTGACGTTAGTGGGTCAACGATAATCTACTACGAATTCCATTCCATTGTATACTATTTATTTTTTCAATTGAATTCATTCAAATATTTCAATTTATCTTCAATTAAATTTACATTTCATTCAAAATATTATATAACTACTGATCATGTTTATCTTACCCAATGTTTCAACATAATTTAAGTTTTTCTTTCAAAAGATTTTCAATTAATTTCAATGTAATTTGCATTGGTTGCATTACGTAAGTTTTTAACATAATTCACATTTTTATTTCTCAACTTTTTCATTCCAATGTCACGTGTTCAGTTACATCAACCTACATTTTATTCGAAAAATTATATAACTACTTATCATATTTATAATTACGCAAGTTTTTAACTAATGTATATTTTTGTTTCACGTTTTCAATTGATTGTCACGTAACTTTACTTTCAAATTGCCTTTACCAAGTTACTTGGTAAGTAATGAGTGATAAGTGAAATTTATATAAACAACTCACCTTAATTTTCTATTACTGTCACTGTAAATTACATTGTTTACATCTCCCATGACAACCATATTACATATAATTAGTTAGTCCATTGCATAATCAAGTTCAACTAATATTTTTATAACATTTTTTTACTAAATTAATCAATGAAATTGATAGTTAATCATTACATTGAGTATATTAAGTATACTAATTTTTCTAAATTGCCTTTAAAAATGTAATACTGTCAACGTCAAAAAAAAACAAATGTCTCCCATAGCAACGGTACAAGATTACAATTAATGTGAGTTTCTATAGCAATATTAAAAAAAAATATAAATTTAATATTTTTTCTCGTCAATTATTAGTTTCTTTTTATATTAAATATTATATCAAAAATATTGAACATAAAAAAAATAATAAATAAAGGAAAAGTTTAATATATTTACAAACAGCGTGTATATATAATAAATCACAATCAATTGAATTCATTCAAATATTTCAATTTATCTTCAATTAAACTTACATTTCATTCAAAATGTTATATAACTGTGATTACGCAAGTTTTTAACTAATATATATTTTCGTTTCACGTTTTAAATTGATTCTCACTTAACTTTACTTTCAACTTGGCTTTAACAAGTTACTTGGTAAGTAATGAGTAATAAGTGAAATTTATATAAACTACTCACCTCAGTTTTCTATTACTGTCACTGTAAATTACATTGTTTACATCTCCCATGACAACCATATTACATATAAATAGTTAGTCCATTACACAATCAAGTTCAACTAATATTTTTTTTAACTAAATTACTCAATGAAATTAATAGTTAATCATTACATTGAGTATATTAAGTATACTAATTTTTCTAAATTGATTACGTAAAAGCCTTTAAAAATGTAATACTGTCAACGTCAAAAAAAAAACAAATGTCTCCCATAGCAACGCTACATGATTGCAATTAATGTGAGTTTCTATAGCAATATTAAAAAAATATAAATTTAATAATTTTTCTCTTCACTTATTAGGTTTTAATTTATATTCAATACTGTATCAAAAATATTGAACATAAAAAAAAAGTAATAAATAAAGGAAAAATTTAATATATTTACAAACTGCGTGTTACGTCACAACATCAACTTTTTTCTTCCTCTTGTATGTATTTATTCCGTTTCTCCTTGACCTTTCTTAAAAGGTCTCCACTTTTTTTTTTTGCACGACTTTCCTCCACTTTCGCCGAGGCAGTATCTTTCAATTTGCCGCGAATTTATTGCTACGTTATTGCTTAACCAGGGACCTGCCTTTACCTGCTGTAACTATCGAGTCTATCCGACACAGTCTGTGGTTTCAATTTACTCCAATTTATTTACGACCACATCCAATAGTCTACTCTCACAACAACCCTATTTTTATTGAAGAAAAAAAATTGAAAAATAAAATACAGAATTACGTAAAGTTTAATGATTCAACTGAATTATCTATTTCTTAATTTAAACAATTTTTCTATTGAATAAAATGAAGAGTATGAATGAAAACTTTGTTAACATTTCTATTGGAACAAATTCTTCACGATTGAGTAATTGATGTAATATAAATTCTTTTTATAGTTTCTATTGAATCAAATACGAGTATAAGTGAAAAAAAATGTATTGGACGTAACTTGTTTATAAGAAAAGCTCAGTGTATAATTCTTCTTATGACAATGAACAGATGCTTGTTATTGCGGTCGCCGTGGAGAGGACACAATTAGGAAAAATCCATTAGTCTCGACCATTTTCTCCTTTTTTTCTTTCTCTTCCACTGGAACCTCTATTTCTTTATTATCTTTCTCTTCAGCTACACGCAACGAAGATCACAAAAAAAAAGGCGATGATAAATCCACATTCTATTTCTTCTCTTCTCTCTCTCAAGTTTGCTGCTTTTTTTTTCTACTTTTATTTCAATTTACTTTCAGTTCATTTCAACTCTGATGCTGCAAATTAACTTAAGAATATTCTTCATCTCGGTGAGCTTATTAATGTAACATCGCCCGTTGGGAGTAATTCCGTGTGCAGACCTAATGGACCAGGGCTCCGCTTAATTATTTCATATGTATTCATTATTTTCATCTCTCTCTCTCTCTTTCTCTCTTAACAGTTTTATCTGAGTACCAGTTCTTTTTTTTTTCTTTCGGCTGTTGCACGAGAGAGAAAGAGAGAGAGAGAGTACACACGTATTTCGTGGCTATCGCTGTTAAAATGTCTTTTTTAACATCCCTCTAAAAAAGCAAAATATACAATTTGCATACTCGGCCGAATTTATAATCTCCACTCCGGTGTAATTGCGGCTGTAATTCCAAACGAATTTCATCCTATTCTATTATTTCGTTACCAAAGCGAGTTACGTGCATACTTCAACCCTTTAAATTCAGTCTGCGCTTCAAATTATTCATATCAAAGTATAGATCTACATAATTTTACACACATAAAACTTTTAAAAAAATTAACATTTATCAATGATTTGCAAACCAATTAATATAAAACTCAATTCTGACTCAATTTTTGCTATTTTATAAATTTAAAACTACATTTTTTTTTTAATTTCGTTCATTTTTACTGCTAAAATATTACGGTTAAAAAATATATGTTTTCTCATTATTTGTTTAACCAATAGAAATTATTTAGGATAAAGGGTTGTTTTCCTATTTCTTAAAAAATCTGCTATTTACACACAAAAAAATTGTTTAAAATTACATTTTTTTTTTGTGTGGAAATAGCAGAAGAACAAGGGGATTCCTCGAGGGTGAAACTCGCTCGTGATTTACGGGCGTATTTAAGTAAGTTACGGCTGCACATAAAAATCTCAGCAAACAGCTATTTTGCATGGAAAATATCGAAGCAATATCTTTTGCGCAATTTTTATCGTCCGCGCCGTCGCGACGCGTTTGCAACAAAATTCGCAGAAGAGAAAGGAGATAAAAAAAAAAGATACAGTTTGCCTAATTAATGAGGCGACCTCAGCGGAATCGGATTTACAATGCAAATTTCCATTTAATTATTTAGTGATTTATTTACGGAAAAACCTTCGTTGTTCTTTCTTTTATTTATTTCTAAATTTAACTTTTAGTTCAATTTAATTAAAGTTTTAAAAGTGTTTTCTCATTCGTTTTCAACGCGATAGATGAGATTTTAATGAGCGCTTAAATTGAAGAATACAAATTGTTTTCCTTCTATAAAATAAAATAAAGAACAAAATATGTCTCGTAAAGATGAGATTGTGAATAAAGTTTCTTGAAATTAATTGAAACCTTACATTTTTATTTCTTACATACTTTACGCTTTTTCGTAACTCGTAAAGTTGTGATTGTAAATTAAATTTGTTTAAATTAATTGAAATCTTATACATTTCTTCTCATAACTACTTTAGTGAAATAAATAAAAATTGAAAATTAACAAGAATTGAATTTGTTTGAATAGAAATCATACGTTTTTTTATATAAATTTTCTTCAGAAATTGACAAAAAGTAAATATTTTTTCATATGAAAAGACACTAGAAAACCAACATCTATTCACTAATTAAAAAATTATTTCGTTTTGCATTCTATAAGATTGAATCTAAGTTTTCTAATTTATAAATTTCAGTTTTCAGCTTTTCGACTCTGAAAGAAGATACAAAAAAGTTTCGTTTTATATTTTCTAACGTTGGTTTTAAGAAAAAAAAAACTAAGATTTATAATTTGTAAATTTAACTTTTCAGAGTCGAAAATGAAAGTAGTCAAAACAAGTTTTACATTTCTTATGTTTGATTTAAAAAAAAACTTTGTAAATTTCAGACATTTCAGCTTTTCGATTCTAAAAGTAGTCAAAATTTGTTTGGTTTTAATTTTAAGAAAAGAAAAACTAAGTTTATTAGTTTGTAAATTTCAGGCATTTTAGTTTACAGCTTTTCGACACTGAAAGTAGAAACAAAAAAAAATCATTTTATACTTTCTAACATTGGTTTTAAGAAAAAAAAGAAACTAAGTTTTCTAATTTATAAATTTCAGGCATATCAGTTTTCAGCTTTTCGACTCTGAAAGTAGCCACAAAAATGTTTCGTTTTATATTTTCTAACATTGGTTTTAAGTTTTCAGATTTTCATCTTTGAAAGTAGTCGAAATTTGTTTTGCTTCACATTTTCTAACATTGATTTTAAGAAAACAGTTAAGTTTCTTTATTCTGTAAATTTCTAACTCTGAAAGTGGTCAAAATTTGTTTTGTTTTTCATTTTCTTAACATTGATTTTAAGATGTAAATAAATTTCATATTATTTTTGTTAATTCAATTAAAATTTCAAGTTAAAATTTCTTTAATTTTACTGCATTTTTCTAAAAACTGAAAGCAAAGTATTTCGATTCTCTTCTAAAATTTACATTTCAGTAATTTCTTAGGGACTTGAAGGTAAATTCAATGTTTAATTTAGTTTTTCGTTTTATGTTTTTTTATGCAGATGCACCAAAGTTTTATTGTATAATCAATGCAGATTTTCAGTTGCAAAAAAAAAAACAAGGAATATAGTAGAAGTTTAAGCATTTTTAATGAGATTCTATTTCAGTCCGGTTTATTTTCTCCGCTTTTCCGCTCGCTTCCTGCACTCTAATATAATTAAAATAAATCCTAGTGGGTAATTGCATAGGAGAAGGCGGACAGATTTTGAATAACGAACCATTAATTAAATTCGCCATTTTTCCCGCGCTTCCAACATTCATCTCACCCCCCAATCGCATGGGTGGCGGAACATCCCGAGCGGACGGTTAATTAAAATTTCCCATGTCAGACCCATGCATACGTAATGTTTCCTACAAAAAAAAAAGCACCAGAAATGAAGAGTAGAGAACTTCTATTCTTTTCCTCCGCTGCACTTTTTCACATTCATGAATTTGTCCGACATTTCATCCCCTCTGTTTATTTTTTTACTTTTAAATTTCCAGCTGCGAATTAATTAATTCTTCCATACGGTTTTTAATGCTGCACAATTTAATTCTTTTTTTTTGCAATGGAAATTCACGGTTGGGAAATTTCGGACGTAATAGCTTCGACCGGATGCTTCTTGCTAAACTATTTCCGGCTCCATTGCGAAACAATGGTCCCTCCACTTTTACGTTTCTTTCTCGCACTTGCGTCGCTCGAACCTTTTGTAATTTTAATCTGCTGAACCCCTTTTCATTTCAACCTTTCTTTGTACTTTCAGCATCAAACGTGGAAATACTTTGAATTTATTCCTAATTAAAAACGATTGTAACCAGCTCGCAGTACGATTGAAACCACGAAACCAATTTTCAAATTGAATACAAAGTTGTTAGTTAGTATAATAACTTCTATTGCTTTTTGATATTTCAAATTTACTTTAATTAAATTCATTAAATATACATTACGAAATAACTATGGAATGCAAGATTGCAAAAAATATAATTATTTAAATCTTCATATTTTACCTAATTCTAAAATATATCTTGAATTATTAAATTTTCCTATTACGTCTTTTTTTTCTGTATCAAACAGTACGTAAAGTTTTATTTAAAAACTCTAATTAAAAAAAGTTAATTAATTTAATAATAGTCAATAAACAATTAGATTTAACTTTAATGATTTACTTTGGAATTTATATGTTTCGTTCAGGTGTTTCGTGTAGGTGTTCAATACAAGCGCAGGTGTTTCTTATCTTTGGAAATCATTTGTTTCGTGCAGGTGTTCAATAAAAGCGCAGGTGTTTCTTATCTTTATAATTCAGGTGTATCATGCAGGTGTTCAATAAAAACGCAGGTGTTTCTTATCTTTATATTTCATGTGTTTCGTGCAGGTGTTCAATAAAAACGCAGGTGTTTCACTCAATTATTTGTGCAGGTGTTCAATAAAAACGCAGGTGTTTCTTATCTTTGGAACTCATNTGTTTCGTGCAGGTGTTCAATAAAAACGCAGGTGTTAATTATAATAATCAAATAGATGAGAACGCAGCTGTTCAATAAAAGCGCAGGTGTTCAAATAAAACGCAGGTGTTTCGCGTAGGTGTTCAATAAAAACCAGGTGTTTCTTATCTTTGGAACTCATGTGTTTCGTGCAGGTGTTCAATAAAAACGCAGGTGTTTCTTATCTTTGGAACTCATGTGTTTCGTGCAGGTGTTCAATAAAAACGCAGGTGTTTCTTGTTTGTGTATACAACAGATGTTTATTGACTCATGTGTCGTGCAGGTGTTCAATGCAATAAGCAGGTGTTCATTTAACCTAGGTGTTTTATGAATGTTTG
>NW_017096846.1:0-7080 GCF_001412225.1 Nicrophorus vespilloides
ACATCAAGATCTGAAAAGTAGTCAGAGAACCGCTCTCTGAGTTTGGTAAGATGAAATTAGAAAAATTTATTTACCCCATTTTGGGTAATTTACCCCGGTTCCCCGACCGCTGCTTTAAAGCAATATTAATCTGTTTAAGTATCAAATAATATCCTAAATCTTAATTTAATTTAGATCTGCTTAAGGATTATCTTTGTTATTTCAGCATTATTTATTTATTTCGGGCATTTTTATTTATAGTTTTCAATTAATTATTTAATGAAGTTTTTTTTTTAAATTCATGTTTCGATGTGTTTAAAATTTGATTTGATTGCTTCTTTAGATAGTTCTATCAAAAATCCAATGTGTTTTGTTTCTTTGATCAAAGACAGGACTGATACATACGGAAGATGGGAAATACTTGATCGAACCGGTGGAGGAGGAGATGCGCACCTCTGGTCGTGAGCGCCGTCACGTAATCTACAAAAAGACGGACGCGAAACGGAAACGGAAGAAGAAACGGAAGAAGCATTCGAGGAACTGCGGAACGCGGGAACCGAAACGGATGGCCGAGTATTTGAAGCGTGCGGATCGAGAGTCGTCGAAAAAAAGCATTATCGACGTGCAATGTTTCAGGATCGAGTGGCAGAAGCATAACGGGAAGGTCCGGGTGCAGGAGAAGAGGCACAAGCATCGGGAGCGCATCAGTATTCCGACCATAGCCAACGACAACCTGAAGAAGCACAAGTACAAGAAGTACAAGCGATCGGTGAGCAAGCCCCAATTCGTGGAAACGCTCCTCGTCGCCGACACTTCGATGGTCGAGTTCCACGAGGATGGAGACGTCGAGACCTACTTGCTGACCATCATGAATATGGTATTATATGCACATAAATCTGCAACTGCAGACCGGTATTTTCTCGTATCGTTACGCTCGATCAAATTGAACGATTACGTTTGCAATATACTAGGGTTCTCTTCTTTCCTTCTTATTTTCGCTTTTTTTTTAATTGTTCAATGAATTCCGACAGGTCTCCTCGTTGTATTTGGATCCGAGCATCGGGAATCTAATAAAAGTGGTCGTCGTGAAGATTATCTTAATCGATGATCCTCTCTCTGAACCGGAACTGAACGTCACGGTGAATGCGGACAGCACGTTGAGGAATTTCTGCAAGTGGCAGAAGTCTCTGAATCCGCAGAACGACACCCATCCTCATCACCACGATGTCGCGATCCTCGTGACCAGGAAGGACATCTGCGCCAGGAAGGATACGCCTTGCAACACCTTGGGTGTAGCGCACGTAGGTGGCATGTGCAAATCGGAGAGGAGCTGCAGCGTGAACGAGGATAACGGCATCACCTTAGCCCATACGATCGCCCACGAAATGGGACACAAGTATGCAAAAAAAAAAAACAATCTACAGTTTGCTTCCAATGTTTCCGTTCTCGTTGTTCTGGATGTAATTTGCAGTTTCGGGATGTACCATGACACGGATAAAATCGGATGCAAAGGGAAGGAAGGGAATCGGTTGCACATCATGACCCCCAGCTTCGAGGCAGACACCGTCCAAGTGAGCTGGTCCAGATGCAGCAGACGCGATATAACAAACTTCCTCGAGTAAGTCGTTACGCCGTGATTATCATTACTATTATCATCATTACTATTTCCCCACGATCCGCTGCGATTCCGATATGTTTGCATATGAAAATCCAACTCATTCCTCCTACAACTCCCCCATTCACCACTGGAGGCGGAATTTCGGTCACGTCTCGAAAAAATTGAGATGACTTGTGGAACTACCCTTCACATCGTCTGCAGGGAGAGAAGAGCAGCGGAGATAAAAACTCGCGTATTTTTATTGAGTCTCGTCCTGCAGATATAGAGAGAAAGAAAAAGTTTCCACCAAGTTTTTATCACTGCCTTCCTTCAACCAGATATTGTTTCAATGTCACATACAGATTTATTTCTTTTCGCCTTCCTTGCATGACTTCAACTCTATGTATATTATAAACATATTACACTTTATTACATTTTGAGTTATTCCAGCAACAACGTATAAATATAATCCAATATTAAAATCACGATACGTACCAAATTTTCAAATATTAATATGCTTACATAACACGATTTAAAGGTGGAATCAAAATTCACTTTGTTTTCAATTAATAAAGTTACGTAAATATTACTTATGCGTTGAGCGTTTTGCATTGTCGATGGAAACAGTGGGATCGGCGCATATATTGACGTAAAATTAATAGTTTTCATTACTTCCTCCAATTAAACTAGCTAAGACGCGGAGGAACCGGTGTTTGGATTTCATTAAGCTCAGCTTTCTATTTTGCGCTTACTAACGCTCGTTCCTAGTTTTATTATTCGCACTAAAGTTTACACTTCAATATAAAATGTATTATGTCATCACTTTGGATCCGAGATATTACTAATTAGAGATTATCTTCATACACTAATTAATCTTTAATGTTTTCCAGTTAACTAGTTTTATCGATAAAAAAAAAATAAAAATTCATTTTATATACGCGAGAAATTATTATTAATTTAGACACATCATGTATTGATTCTGTAAAATGTTAAGCGGTGAATTTGTATGTGATTAATATTATATAATTTACATGTAAATTGTATTGTTTCTGTTTGGCACAGTAAAGGAATGGGAAGATGTCTGCAGGATGCGCCTTCGGAAGGTTCTGAGAATTACGAGTATCCTGAGTTGCCGGCCGGTGCCATGTACAATGCGGAATACCAGTGCAGATTTCAGTTCGGTGAAGACGCCCAGATGTGCACGCCGCTGGATGAAATCTGCTCAAGACTTTGGTGCCAAGTGAATGGAACGTGCACGACGCAGCTACGACCAGCCGCCGCCGGAACTCATTGCGGGAAGCACAAGGTGAGTCCTAACAGCGATTTGTTGGTCATCTTATATTTATTCTTGTTGTTGTCCACCTAGTGGTGCCAGGAGCACAAATGCGTGCCCATAATGGAGCCACCCGTGGCGATAGACGGTGGTTGGGGTGAGTGGAGCTCTTGGAGCGACTGCTCGAGGACCTGCGGTGCAGGAGTGTCCATCATGCAGAGAGACTGCGACCACCCAAAACCCTCTGCGGGTGGCAAGTTCTGTGTGGGCGAGCGCCGCCGTTACCGGATCTGCAACACGGAGGCCTGTCCGGATGACCGACCCTCCTTCAGGGCCAAACAGTGCAGCGCCTTCAATGATCACCTGTACGAGGGAAAGAAGTACATCTGGGTACCGTACTTCGATCAAGGTCCGACGATAGGTAAATTGCATTTGCATACGATCTAAGCTGATGTCTTCTTTATGCTTTGCAGACGAACCTTGCGAGCTCTACTGCAGCGACGTTAATGACACCGTGATTGTCCCTTGGGGCGAGCACGCGCTTGATGGAACGCCTTGCAACGTTGGCTCCAGAGACGTCTGCATCTCGGGCATATGCAAAGTAAGCGCAATTATTCAGACTATTTACTACTACGCTCTCCGGATAACCATTTTCCAGTCTCCGTAATCCTCTGCAATCTTGCAAAACGCACTTCAGCATCGACTCTCATCATTCTCCGTTTCTTCTGCAACCTTCATTCATTGAAACATCCTGAACCAAGGATTATAAAAAAAAATATCAACGACAGAAAACAGTTTAATTCTAAAATAACAATTACAAAAGTTTATTAAAGTAAATTATTTCTTTAAGTAAGATATTTCCAAAAACCATTTCGGTTATCTGAAATAATAATCTTCATTTGTATAGATGTCGCGATCCGTTTCGTAATCATCCAGTTTTAACGCGAATGCTTCCAAATCCTCACCCCTTCTAAGTTAATTAGTTCGAGGAGAGGTCTAAAAAAAAAGGAGAAAAGTCGCCGCCTCAATTTCATGCTTGATTTACTTTCGTCACCCCTAATTTAGCATTCCTATTCCATCGTGTGTTTTTTTTTTATTTATTTATTTATATATTATTATACCTTTTTCTCTTTGCTTTTTGGCAGAAAGTTGGCTGCGACTGGATGGTGGATTCAACAGCTGTTGAAGACGCCTGCGGAATATGTCAGGGGGACGGCAGTACATGCGACACGATTAAGGGTGTTTACAGTAAACAAAGTTCGGGCGCCGGCTACAGGGAGATGATTGTTATTCCAGGTACGAGTTTCGGAGGGTCGGCGACAGCTGGATCTTGGTCTGTGCATGGCATTAATTAGCAACTTTCCCTACTACTCTCACAATTAAAAAAAAAACAAATTTTAAACACTGTTTAGATACGGTGTATCAGTGGTGGCTCATAATTATACTTAGTGGTTTGGGATGCAGCCCTTTAGAAGTAGCCATTAATATGTATGGAAGATGTTTATATATGTATCAGGGGTTGCTCGTAATGATTTTCAATGGTTTAGGTTGTATTTATTCAACCCTTGTGGATGTATCGAAGATGTTTATGTATGTACCAGTGTTTACTGTTAAGGATTTGCAATAGTTTGGGCTGTATTCCTACACCCTTCATTGACAATTTATACTAATGATGTTTATGTAAAGATTTGCAATAGTTTGAGCTTGCAAATGATTTGGAAAGAGTTGATTTGCACAAGTTCATTTATATTATGTAATCAAAAAGTGTAAATGTGTAATTTTTATTGTTGTGCAGCTGGATCGAGGAACATCCGCGTCGAGGAGACGGATTACTCGGAGAATTACATTAGCATCGGAAGCGCATCGTCCAGGAAATTCTACCTGAACGGTAAACGGTAAGGCCGAAGAACACATTTCATATTTCGCTTTCCCCCATGCAAATGCGAAGAAATATCTGAAAGATTGTGTGTTTTCAGGCACATCACTTTACCCGGAGAATACACGGTGGCTGGTGCCCAAACCCTGTACGAACGAGACAACGAGCTGGAGAAGATCCGAATCCCGGGACCCATCCAGGAACCCATCCTCCTCTACGTAAGCCCTTTTCGCTAATTCAAATTATTTGGAAAGAAATTCGGTTAAGGGAATCGAAAAAAATGAAGAAGAGGGAAAAAAACAGGAGGAGAAGAAGACGTTATTCCATTCCACTTAATCTACTTTTGTTTCCCTTCTCCCTCTTTCGTCCTTCCGAAATAAAACCGCGCTCGAGATTTGACTTACTCCGCGCGATAACTTTTCCCCTTCGAAGTTTTAATTTATTTGGGAATAAGGTGGTTATATCCTCCCACAGTTCTTATTTCTTTCCGTATTTTTTTTTTCTCTCTCTCACTTCTGGCTCTCCTCTTTTTCTTTTTATTGCGTGGGACTTATAATTATAATGGAATTGCAGATGATATTCCGAGGGAAAACTTTCAATCCGGGCGTTCAGTACCAGTTCACGATGTCGAAACGGGAACCGCCTAAGCAAGTCAAGTATTCTTGGATCTTGGGTGATTGGTCCCAATGCTCGGTGACTTGCGGCGGAGGCGTCCAAGGACGAAAAGCCCTTTGCCAGGAATCGTTGATGTCCATTAACTCGACGATGGTTGATGGTACTTCGGTCATTGTGGATGAGGAGAGCTGCGAACCTTCGGAGCAACCGGACATGATGATGAGGACTTGCAACGATGATCCGTGTCCTTCGCACTGGTGGATAGGTCCTTGGCAATCGTGCCCGGTCACGTGCACCAAAAAGGTACGAAACCTAAAAGCAAGCGACATCTCTGTTCGGGGTTTCGGTAGCTCTAATATCGATCCTTTGTTATTTGCAGGGCGAGAAACCTTTGAGGCGTCGCAGCGTGATGTGCGTGGACGGCCTTGAGATGGCCCTCCCGGACCACTACTGCTCCACCCACACGAAACCTACCGAAAGGGAAGTCTGCAGAGCTTTACCTCCCTGCTCCGAAGACAGATAACACCACTTAACCCTCTGCATTGTATATAAGTTTCAAACAAAAAAAAAATATCTTTATTTTATTTTCTCTAACACAACTAACTTTAAGATAATCGATCTCTAATCCTTCCGCTCCCTTCTTTTCCTCTCTATAAATCTCTTGTACATAGAATATTTAATACGAATTTTATTTACATATTTTTTTTTAATAATATTATTATTATTATTTTAATAAAGACTGAAGGATATTACCACAGTTTTTTTTTTCTTCTTTATTTGTTCAAATTGTATATTCGCGAACACGTGTACAATTACGCGATAAATCTGCGATTGTAATTAAAACGTGTTTTTGGTGAGGGCTCGGGAAGCGAGGAAAAGGCGGATCCTGCGGTAATTGATAGCAGTTTGATTACAGATGCGATGCCGGCAATACAACATGTTAAAATCGCGCTGTTTCAATTAAACTCGGCTTGAATAATGCACGATCCGACGTTCGAAGATTAAGTGCCTCTTCTGGGAGAGGTTTTGTTCGTTATTTCTTTCATTTCCTTTCCAATTATTCAAAAACACCTTGAATGGGCAAACGCTCAGAAAGTGTGCAGGAAAACGCATCTGCTTGTTGTTGTTCTTACAATTTTACTAGAAGAAAAGCATTATCAGTTGCGGTTACAAAAAAGAAAAAGGAACATTGTGAAAGTAGGAAGTCTTCGCTTGCTGGAATCCTTCCTTATACAGTGAAACAGCACTGTTGTTGGTGCAAAAACGAACATTAATCAACGCGAAACAAGATACTGGAAAACTTTACTGATTACATAGTTTGTTTGTTTTTTTAATTATTGATAAGTTACATCAAAGAATAATTATTACCTGCATGAAATTCATTATTTCAATCTGTGTTTATTAATGTAATATTATATAATTTAAAATGAACATGAAATGTGTTCTTTAATACAGAAATATTGTGAAATATTTTGATGTTTAATCATAGAAATTTAGTTAATTCTGATTGTGTTATACATGTGAAGTTACAAATTGGTGTAAATTGTAACAGAGTAACTGTTTATCTCTAATTGCTAACTTTACTGATTACATAGTTTGTTTGTTTTTTTTAATTATTGATAAGTTACATCAAAGAATAATTATTACCTGCATGCAATTCATTATTTCAATCTGTGTTTATTAATGTAATATTATATAATTTAAATTAAACATGAATTGTGTTGAATTGGTTCTTCTTTG
>NW_017096846.1:7086-11737 GCF_001412225.1 Nicrophorus vespilloides
CATGTGAAGTTACAAATTGGTGTAAATTGTAACAGAGTAACTGTTTATCTCTAATTGCGAAATCAAACAATCCGTGTCTTAGAAACAAAGGAAGGCTAATTAACAAACTCGGAAGGGGCTTTTGTTTAACCGAGTGATTAACGCCGTGTGGAACAAAAGTCATTAGCTCGGGCGTTTCATGTGTGATTAATGCCAAAACCGATTTAGTTATTGCGGTGTACGTGCAGCCGGGATTAAAATTAATTAAGCGTAGCTATCTGAGTGCTCGCAGCCGGCTGAGTTGGACATTTCTACGTTTGAAGCCGATGGAAAATGACTGTTAAACTGGTCCTCTTCATCGCCTCTCTGATGATCATCATCATCATAATAATCTCCGGCTCCGAAGCAACTTTGCTTTATCCGACACCTGTGAGGAAAGTGCAAGTACGTGCCTCTGATTTAATTAACCTTCAGTGTACTTAGGACTTGTTTTCGTAGGCAATCATGGGTGCAGGATTTCCGGTGGACCTGCACGACGAGAGCGTGGTGGTTGGGATCGTGCTCAAAGCGAATTACAAGCTACCCATCAACACCACGGACTACACGAATCCAAGCACAGTTTTCGCCCGAAAGAAACGCTCTTTGGATGTCCTCACTCCAACCAGATGGGACATCTACAAGATGCTCGAAGGTTACGCCGAGATGTACGGATTCGGTAGCAAAGGGTGCATCCTCCGGACAATCTGCGAGCTTTCAGAAACCCCAATTGACAAATCAACTGGAATAATCGAGGAAATACTGCACGCCATCTTCACGTAAGACATCCCAAATTTCAACATTCGCCCTTTTAGCTTCTCCACTTTATTTTTTCGCAGTCCGTCGAGCACGAAGGAAGCTTTAAACACTCATTCCGATAATGAGTATCACGCGGCCCAGCAGATCGGAGGACGGAGGAAGTTCAAAGGGAACTGCGACAGGTTTTTCCCGGACTGCGGAGCCAGTTTCGCAGACATGTTCACAATGTTACCGAAATAATTATCGAATAAAAAGAGTTTTTATCGGATTCTTCTGCTCAATTAGGTTAAAAAGAAACGTATCGATGTCGAGGGAGAGAAAAACCCAATGAAGCGTGTAAGAAAATAATGCAGAGATTTATTGTTTTGTAAAGTTAAAGCGTTTCACGGTGATAAGGTTTTGGTGAATTGCTCCATGAAGTCGGACTCGCATTCGGGGAAGAGTACCTCGCATTGCGCGTATTCCTTCCCCAATCGTTCGGCTGCATGATACTCGTAATCGTATTGATCTTCGACAGCTTCATTAGTGGATGAAGGACTACAAATTAAACAATTAGTAAAAATCTAATCAATTTGTTAAATTTAAACTCACGTGAAAAATAGATGCAAGACTTCTGAAAGTAATCCGGTGCGACCGTCGAAGGGTGCGGATGCGGCCTGGCAAATCGTTTTCAGTATGCAGGATTTAGCGTCTTGATAACCGAAGCTGCGAAAGCAACTGTAACTCTTCTAATGATTCTATTAAGTTCACTCACGTTTCTGCGAACATTTGGACTGCAGCGTACAGCTTCCATCTGGTCGTAGCCGTTGCGGCTTCGCGTCTCTTCCTCGCCACATCGATCGAAGGTCTCGTGATGATCGTGCTGTTATTTGGTAACTCGTAGTAACTCTTAACCGCAGCGCCCCAGGTTATGCTGTGATCTTTAACATCCACCGGCAATCCAAGACCCACCACAAGCTACAAAATAAATGCAAATCTCAATAAACGCACAACTCACAGAAAGCAAACCCACTTCGGCCCAATTCAATCCGGGTTGATAAATTAACGTCCTCCTTTGTCTTGAAAGAAGCGCACTTGTATCTAGTATACTTGATGAATAATTGGCTAAAACTAAAACTGTTAGTAATAATTTCAACATTTTTGCAACACCGATGTCTTTAGATAACTGATCTCTTTTAAGATCTTCTGGGAGAAGTTCAAAAAAAGTAACGAGCTACGTCTGTTTACCTAACTGTGTCATGCACACGACCACAAATTGATCCACAATTAATATTTCACACCGATGCTGAACGGAGTTAATCTCTTGCGTAAACAGAGACCAATCACCGTTTCGCGCCACAAACTGATGCACTGATAAATAAATAATCGCAGAGTAAATATGTTTCCATTCCAGATCGACTTGTATATGCTTTGCACTCAATACGCAAATTCTATTAAGACCACATATAAAAAAATGCAACTTTTAAATTTTACAACCTTTTTTTCAATCAATTGTATATTAATTAATTACTTAATAAGTTTACAAATGAATTATATTAAATTGTATTTTTCATGTGCATTATCAAATTTGGAAAATTTATGAAAGTTCCTATTCGAATTCAAACATTTATGCCAGGCTTTATTATAATATTGGAAACTCGTCGATCCACACACGCATCGTATCAAGTGGCTGATGAGTTTATTAACGCTCCGATGATCATCATCCGAACATATTTAATTGCGAAATGTCATCCTTAATTAATTCGCCGGCTTTGCACACCAAAACGCGGACCAGTTTAATTTTAGAACAATAACGTGTCATAGTTTAATTGATTGATATATATATATATATACATATAGTGTAACGTAATATCAGGGAAATACCAGCAGTCCATTCAGATCTAATTAAACTATGCAAACTGAGTCACTGACGTGTTAATTGTTAGATAATAACATATTTATTTATTATCTTTCAACAGATCATTTCTTCAATTATTGTTTGTAATTATTATTGATTTAAGTTCATCTTTTTGTTTTAAGTTAAAAGATTTTCATCAAATAAAGTTCTTCAAAATTTTGTGTTAAAATTTGTAGTTTTTTGAAGCTTATATACGTAAATCTTTCTGGTTTTTGAATCACAATTTATAAGATTGTCTAATTACTTAGTATTACTAAATTGGCTTAGTTTAGGTATATATTTCGTGTGAATAAGTTATTTACTTATCATTTTTTTAAGTTTTTATATCAAAATTTATGAAACTATCAAATTATTAAGTTCAATTCAATTTACTTGATATAACACAATTTGAAAAATTATCAAATCTCCTTAGATTTTCATTTATAAAGATTATCAAATTACTAAGTTATCCTAAATATTCATCATTTATCCGATTACTATCCTCTATACACGTTGTTTAACTTTGTTAATCTATAAAGCTTGAAAAATTTGATATAATTCCAAATAAAAATACAATTCATTTAATCCCTCACTGCATCTGTTCCTACTAGCCACTATTAATTCTTTAACAGAAGGATTAAGCAGTTCGCAGGTAAAATGCGATATGCTTTGACACTTACAAGGCTTTCAACTTTGCTTCCGCGCGCCCCACGATTTAATCCCGAAGGAGAGTCATGGGCTTAACGTGGACAAACTATTCATTCTTCCCTCATCTCTCGTTCATTTTTTTCTATTATCCTCCTGTTTAGGACCACCCGTCCAAAGGATTTCGTCCTATAAACGTCTTAAAAAAAATATCCCTGAGATTCTTTCCCCTCGCTCTTAGATCATTTTTCAACAGCATCACCAACTTTTACTTTTTTTTATATATATGGATAGTGTAACGTAATATCAGGTAAATACCAGCAGTCCGTTCAGATCTAATTAAACTATGCAAACTGAGTCACTGACGTGTTAATTGTTAGATAATAACACATTTATTTACTACCTTTCAACAGATCATTTCTTTAATTATTGTTTGTAATTATCTTTGATTTAAGTTCATCTTTTTTTTTTTAAGTTAAGAGATTTTCATCAAATCGTGAAGTTCTTCAGAATTTTATGTTAAAAGTTTGTAGGTTTTTGAAGATAATGTACGTAAATATTTTTGGTCTTTGAATCACAATTTATAACATTGTCTAATTGCTTAGTACTACTAAATTGGCTTAGTTTAGGAATAAGTTATTTACTTATCACTTTTTTTAAGTTTTTATATCAAAATTTATGAAACTATCAAATTATTAAGTTCAATTAAATTTACTTGAAGATTTCATAACACAATTTGAAAAATTAGCTTAGTAAATCTCTTTAGATTTTCATTTATAAAGATTAACAAGTTATCCTAAATATTCATCATTCATCCGATTACTATCCTCTACAAACGTTGTTTAACTTTGTTAATCTATAAAGCTTGATATAATTTTAAATAAAAATACAATTCATTTAATCCCTCACTGCGTCTGTTCCCACTAGCCACTATTAATGCTTTAACAGAAGGATTAAGCAGTTCGCAGGTAAAATGCGATATGCTCTGACACTTACAAGGCTTTCAACTTTGCTTCCGCGCGCCCCACGATTTAATCCCGAAGGAGAGTCATGGGCTTAACGTGGACAAACTATTCATCTCTCGTTCATTTTTTTCTATTATCCTTCAGTTTCGGACCATCCCTCCAAAGGATTTCGTCCTATAAACGTCTTAAAAAAAATATCCCTGAGATTCTTTCCCCTCGCTCTTAGATCATTTTTCAACAGCATCACCAACTTTTACTTTTTTTTATATATATGGATAGTGTAACGTAATATCAGGGAAATACCAGCAGTCCGTTCAGATCTAATTAAACTATGCAAACTGACGTCACTGACGTGTTAATTGTTAGATAATAAAAATTTATTTATTACCTT
>NW_017096847.1:0-4624 GCF_001412225.1 Nicrophorus vespilloides
CTGTTTCTTTAAAGTATACTTTTTCTCATTTCTTAATAGCATTACTTTTCTCAATTGAACAAAAGTATCATCACAATATTTACAGATTTCTTTCGAAAAACAGTACTTGAGTTACACGAAGTCTCGAATAACACGGACACAAATTGCACTGTTTCTTTAAAGTATACTTTTTCTCATTTCTTAATAGCATTACTTTTCTAATGAACAAAAGTATCATCACAAAATTTACAGATTTCTTTCGAATTAACAGTACTTGAGTTACACGAGTCTCGAATAACACGGACACTAATTGCACTGTTTCTTTAAAGTATACTTTTTCTCATTTCTTAATAGCATTACTTTTCTCAATTGAACAAAAGTATCATCACTATATTTACAGATTTCTGGAATAACACGGACAAAATTTCTCATTTCTTAATAGCATTACTTTTCTCAATTGAACAAAAGTATCATCACATATTTACAGATTACTTTCGAAACAGTACATGTAAGTTACACGAAGTCTCGAATAACACGGACACAAATTGCACTGTTTCTTTAACGTAAATATTTTCTTATTTCTTTATAGCATTACTTTTCTCAATTGAACAAAAGTATCATCACAATATTTACAGATTTCTTTCGAATTAAACAGTACATGAGTTACACGAAGTCTCGAATAACACGGACAAAAAAATTTCTCATTTCTTAATAACATTACTTTTCTCAATTGAACAAAAGTATCATCACAATATTTACAAATTTCTTTCGAATTAAACAGTACTTGAGTTACACGATGTCTCGAATAACACGGACAAAAATTGTACTGTTTCTTTAAAGTATACTTTTTCTTATTTCTTAATAGCATTACTTTTCTTCGTTGAACAAAAGCATCGAAACAAAATTTACAGAAGTCTGGAATAATAGGGACAAAATATGAACGTTTTTTTTTTTAACTTTTTAATTTGAACATATTTTAAAGTATTGCTAGTAATAAAAATAACATTGACAACTCTTTTGAAAGAATAAAAAAAAAATTGGTATAGTTCTGTACAAATTGTGTTTTGTTGATGTAGCAGAATTCTTTTAATGAGAATGATGTAATATGTTTATGAATTGATCCTGATGGAATTTGCAAAAAGGAAAGCACCATAAATCGTTCGATGCGATTGTTTTAGTGGCGTGCGGAAAGTTGTTTTCCGCGCATAACTTAGGGGCAAAAGTTCTCCTAGCAGAAAAGCAAAAAAAAAATGCGAAGAGCTGTGTAACCGAACGTGGATTTATATCCAGAACGGCGGTAGTAGTGGTAGTACTACTACTCCCTATTCCTTTTCCCGTTCTGAGGAAAGTGTTATTTTTGTGCGTGCGTTGTAAATAGGGTGGTTAGAAGGACTTTGATAGGTCTTAAGTCCGCGATGGTTATGGTCCATCGACCATTAAACCGGACAAAGTCGTTAGGCCGTGGACGTGTTCCCAGGATCGGCACTATTGTTTTATGAGTTTCGGCATCCTTTCGGCAGGATTCATGGGTTTTCGTTATGAGGGATGAGGCACGAGGGTGTCCTTCTGCTGCCACCCTTCATCCTTTTGCGTAACATCCAGTCCAGCCGCCGCTACTCCATTATTGATCTGCCGGACAAATTGCCCATGTTTCACATTTACGTCCGTTATTTGATTTTATGATACTGCGAAAAGCAAATTGAATATCGAATGTTTGTCATCGTTCTCTCTCTCCATTGTTTAATGAAATATCGCGGATACGCCGGGCATTATCTAACATACGCGCGGTTGCGCGCATCGATCATCGTAACGTGCGGAAAACGGCAAACCCAAAGTATTCCATTAGCACTTAAGACACGCCATTACAGAACGATGAGGAAGACGACGAGCGCGCGAGAAATTACGTAACTATTAAAACCGGTGTGTAATTGCCGACGTGCACCGCTTTACGTATTCATAGCTGCACTAATTAAAGAGCAGCAAACAAATTAATAAATTAATTTTTAAATGCTGCATTAGTCTGCATTCATAAATAACACTGCATGCGACTTTTCATTTAAATTTTACATTCATGAATTACTACGTCTTAAGGTAAATAAGAAAAAAGATAAGTTAAATGAATAGACAACAAAAATATCTTCATTTTTTTAATAGAAAAACTTAACTAAAAATGTATACATTTTCTAATATTGTTTATATCAAAACTGGATAATACACTTTTAACATCAACATTGTGATTGTTTTACCAATATTAACAAATTGATGAATACTTTCACATCTAAAGAGTGTCTCATTAAAAACGCTGGATTTAAATTTAGCGCCATTTATTGATTGACAACTCTTAACAATAGTATTTGCTAGATTAACAGATGGCTTTTAAACCTCAATTATTTAGAGATCCAAAAAAAGTGGCGCTAAATTTAAATCCATCGTTTATAGTTTATACTAATTACATGATACTTCCCTTTAGTATTATTAAATGAAATTGCATTAATACTACAATCATACAATCGAATTAGAACGATACCGTGTTATATAAAAAAACAACTTTTTTAACAAGTTATTTCTATATAACGTTTATATGCGTTGTTTCTCGTTACTATTATTTTAAATAAATCATTCTTAGCTTATCGTCTAGACTCGAGACGGAATTTTCTACACATCTTTTTACTACGTTTCATTCATTGTTTTTTCTTTCATATCATTCGTGTTTTATGCGTAAATCCATGAAACGACAGACGTCTGCGTTCTTTTTTATTACTACAATCTTTTGAACGCATATTTTTTATTTGTCACATTCAATTCAACACAATGAATTCATTTTCTATATGCAAATGTTTGTACACTTGTTGCATAATTTTTTAATTTGTAATACATTTTATTAAGAATTTTTCATTTTATAAATTATTAAGATTTATATTAGAAAATTATATTTCTCCCATTTTTTTTGTGGTTTTTACAATTTATTTTTTTTCTACTCGCTTTTTTTGTCGTTAAAATAAATTAGAATTATGTAATTACTTTATATTAAACTTTGAAATTAAATTTGTTGTAATAGTTTATAACATTTCCATTAATTAATTTTCATGATTGTTTTCCATATATTGATTAAATAGTTAAAAAATGTAATATTTGCAAAGTTTACTCATAAGAATGAATGTAAAGAGAGCATAAGCTTGAATATTGCATATTTAAAAAGTAAGATGTTTCTGGTTTTAACGATGTCAAGCAGCGCCCTTTGAAAAACTCCCGGTTTCACGGAATGTTCTCAATTAGTTCGAGAACCGAAGAGGCCATGCAAATTATGCAACATTTATCTTTGAGGAATTCGGAGGAACAAAAGTGGAGGCACGAAACAAGGGAAGAAGTGTAAGAATAAGAGAGAAAGAGCAAAAAAAAAACAAACACAAAACAAAACAAAAGAGAAGACTTACACACAGGACGAGTAGAAGTTCTGCAATCATTTGACTTTTATTCACCGTAAATACACAAACTTTTATTAAAATAATCCTCGGGAGCCGCATAAAGGGCGAGCATCCAAAAGAAAGCTTAAGATGTTATTGTTATTTTTATCGTCTTCCCCCCTCACCCCGTATTTACAACACGCTCGTAACAAGCGGCTTTAAATTATACTTCAACCAAACCCCCCAATTCCATCCCTCATTTTACACGACCCCCGTGATCCTAATATTGTTTCAATTAATTCATGGCAACTTTGATGTTTGCTTTTGGGAGCGGAAGGCCGGAAACGGATGACTTCAGTTGTTCCCAATTCGCGTACGAATCGAAGCAACAGCTCCGCCTCCCGGTCTATTGTGTATGGATTTATTGGAGAAACTATTAGGGAGTTTTGAATATAGTAGTGGAATAGTTGCTTGATTGAAATTCCAATCTTCAAGACACCAGAAGAGGCCTTCCCTCACCTCGCGCAGTCTTCGAATACCGATCCTCATTAAAGGTGACATCACGAAAGGGGATGAGAAATTTTCGAATAACAACAAAAAAACAAAAATAAATATAATCGAATTAAAAATGCAGCAACTCGATTAATTTTATCGAACGTGCGGGGCGAATTTGTCGACGCAAAATTGTGTGATTTTTGGGGCAATTATTGTTCAACCCTCTGCTTTTTTGGCATATCTTTATTGCTCCCAATTTGGGAAGCTGTAAAGTTTAAACGGTCCGCTTGGTCCCATGAAAATAAAAACAAATTTACACTTGCGTCCACTACTTTTACGCATAAACATGTTTTATGACGTGTTCGTTAAAATAATATCGATTTAAGAAATTGCTTAAGATTAATGTCGTAGTTAACCCGACAAAAGCGCGCAAATCCCGTCAAATTATGACCACAAAAGGCTAAAGCCCAAATCGGTCTCTAATATTTCTTACTATATTTGTAAGAATTTACTTAACTAATAAAGATGAATTTGAAATTAAGTTAAAATAGATATAAACAATTTTAGACAAAATATAAAAAAAACTTGTGATTTGAAAACTAAATTTATGAATTAATTGATTTCACTAAAACGTTGAATATGTAACAATTTCGTTTTTTGGAATTTTCGTAAATTTCGCGATTGAAAAATGAAATTACAAAATATAAAACGCTGTGCATAATTTAAAGTTGGGCTCGAAAATTCGA
>NW_017096848.1:0-3991 GCF_001412225.1 Nicrophorus vespilloides
CTACTGGATTTGAATCTTCCAGTTATTGTTTCCTACTGGATTTGAAGTTTTCGAGTAAATCAATGAAATGTGAAAACACTGCTTTTTCGAGCATTTTTTAAACTTTGAACACGAATTACAGTCAAACGGCTAAAACCACAGTAATATATGAATACACGTTACATTCCCCAAACATTCAGATTTCATATGCATCTTTTGTATTCATTCTATCTATTATAGTTTTCGAGTAAATCAATGAAATTTGAACGCAATCATCTTTGAATCAACGCTCACTCTCTTCTGTTTATATCACGTCATTTGTTTAGGGCATCCCTTGGTGTAATGTTATAGGTCCTGTCAAAATTTGACAGTCACAATATTAACAGTTTGGTTATAAATTGAACGTTTTTGAATCTTGACGTTTCTTGCAGTTGTTTTTTTTAGTTCTTAGTTTTAACGGCACCGCAATTGATGCCGCTCCATCAATAATAATAATAATGATAGTAAACTAATGGGACGTTTAGGGTCTATCAAAAGGCTGTGGACGAAACACACGATGCGGTGAAAAGAAAGAGGCATTAAGAGTGAGCCGCGGTGATGGTAATGGACCGTTAATTGTCCCATCAAATCATTCGCTCGTCCACTAATCACCAGTTCCCTGCCGTATTTATTACACTCAAATACTAATAACAGCCTTCTTCGTTTTCTCTCTCCAAATGCATTCCTTGACTCAACGATAATGTTTCAATTAAAAAAACAAAAAATCAACGAAATTTATAATCGATTCGAAATATTAAAGGTATAAAAAGTGGAAACGCGATTCGCAATTAAAATCTTATCGTCCGCTATTAAAGTATTACGAACTTAATTATAGCGCTCCGAAAAGTTCATTAATTCTTAATGGGTTCGCTAAATCAATCTGCTTAGCATATTCGCTATCATCATTACCTTTATTTCCTTATGTCGTTCGCTCTTCGGATTAACCAAGCGAATGTAATTAGAGCAATAGGATGAAGGAACGATAACAATCAGGTAAATCAGGCATTTCCTCTTCATGATCAACAACAGCAAAATGTTTTGCTTATTACTCAAGAACTACATACGCTATATTAGAGTTTGTATATTCTAATTAAAGGTAGAAATATAGAGAATTAAATGAGTTTATTGTAATTATTGTGTTATGATTAGTGTGGTCGTAGTTTACTATCAAAATTTTAAGTGTAAGAAAGTTGTATTTTTACATTTTTGCTTCTAACTTAAGAATAATAAATGCTATATTAGAGTTTGAATATTCCAATTAAAGGTTGAAATATAGAGAATAAAATAAATCTATCCATATTATTGTGTGACCATAAATATAGTTGTAATTTATTATTAAAATTTAACATTTTTTTGTAAAATGTCAAAAAGCAGTGTCTTTACATTTTTGCTTATAACTCAACAACTAGAAATGCTATATTAAAGTTTGAATGTTACAATTAAAGGTAGAAATATAGAGAATAAAATGAGTCTATTGGCATTATTGTGTGACCATAAATATAGTTGTTATTTTATTATTAAAATTTAATTTTTTTGTAAAATGTCAAAAAGCAATGTCTTTACAATATAAAGAATAAATTGAGTCTATTGGTATTATTGTGTTATGATTAGTGTGGTTGTAGTTTATTATCAAAATGTTAAGTGTAAGAAAGTTGTACTTTTCATTTTTGCTTATAACTTAAGAAGTAGAAATGCTATATTAAAGTTTGAATATTCTAATTAAAGGTAAAAATATAGAGAATGGAATGATTATATCTGTATTATTATGTAACCATAAATATAGTTGTAATTTACTATTAAAATTTAATTTTTTTTTAAACGTCAAAAAGCAATGTTTTTACAATTTTGCTTATAACTCAAGAATTAGAAATTCTATATTAAAGTTTGAATATTCCAATTAAAGGTAGAAATGTAGAGAATTAAATGAGTCTATTGGCATTATTGTGTTATGATTAGTGTGGTTGTAGTTTATTATCAAAAATGTTAAGAATAAGAAAGCTGTACTTTTACATTTTTCCTTATAACTCAAGAAGTAGAAATGCTATATTAACGTTAACGTTATTCCAATAGAAGGTAGATATATAGAGAATAGAATGAGTTTATCCATATTATTATGTGATCATAAATATAGTTGTAATTTAACATTTTTTTTGTAAAATTTAAAAAAACAGTACCTTTACGTATTTACTTATAACTGAAGAATCAAACACGCAATACCAGAGTTTGTGTATTCCAATTAAAAGTAGAAATATAGGTATTATTGTGAGGTCAAATATTGTAAATGTAATGGATAAGTGAAATTTGTAAAAATTAAATTAGATTTTATTTTTAAATATGCAATTGAAATTATCTACAAATTGCCACTTTTTAAGATAATTTGCATGATTACAAGCACATTTTGCCGACGCTGAAAGCAATTAAAGTAATTATCGGCAAAATGAGTGTAATTGGTAATACGTTAAATTGACCATAACGCACATAAAAAAAAACCACGAAGTTGGAAAAAAAAAGCAACAAGTCAATTTGTTTCACATTAAAGTAAATTCATTTCATCTGCTTTAGTTGATTAACTTCTTTAATGATTGTGGAAAGTTCTCTTAACATTTTCTAAACATTGTCCGTGCGAATCACAATGATATTTAGAATCGAGTTGGCGGCGGCGTCGATGGTTTTGTTGTATAATTAAGTGGAGCCTCCGAGTGGAACAATTATCCATTCGCAGACCCATACTTAGTCTGTCATTTTTAGCGAGGTGATTCTTCATGATGATCATGATGATGATCATCATCATCGGCTAACTCCATCCATCCATCCACCACCAACTTCGATCGATCCTTGCGCGTGCGGTCACGAAGCGCCCACAACATCGACAAAAGGATTGTTGAACTTCGTGTCGACCTTTTTCTTCCCATCCGTACGCAAGTAAAAGCAACAAAAAAAAAACGTACGTGTCGAATGCCAATTTGTAAATAGTTTCACTCCTCTTTCGCGTTTGCTTTGCTTCGCTCATCCATCGAAAAAGGAGTTTGTGAGAGTGAGTGTTAGAGATGAGTAATTGAAGAAATGAATAATTGGAAAGGAACTGATCGTAATTGATTTCCATGTGCAAACTTGCATGAACAGTTAGAACGGAGAGTGCCATGAGTTTTATTGGTTGGCCGAACGACAAAGGAAAAATGCTGTTAAATCGTTTAATGGTCATTAATTGAATTATTTAGGAGCTTCTCATATGATCACAACGATGATGATGATGATGAACAGTTACGCCAATTAATGTGATTGCTTCTCTGGAAGATACAAATAAAAACGCGCAAAAAATGCTTATTGTTGTAACAGCTATCATTTATATATTGCGAATGCTTTTGTTCTGTGGCGGAGTTATTGGTGTTCGGTATGCGGTTCGAAATTACCAACAGTTATTTATTGTATGATTATTAAACATCTTGGAAATTCAACAACAAAAAAAAAAAAAGGATTGTGCGAGATCGATTCGCGATTTCTCTCTTCTCGATTTGTCCTTTTAACTATGGATTTGTGCGGGTAGGAATTTCCATCCTTTAATCCAGCGTTTTCCAAACTGGGGAGGCGTGAACTAGTCTAAGAGGAGACGCGAATATTAGTAGCAGTGAGCAATTTTCCAAATATCTGCTAAAGTTAGATACATTCCTTATCCTCTTATGTGCTCTTATCCATAATGCTGTAATACGCGTTCAAAGTTGAAAAATTGAAATGAGAACGTTCGAAAATTATTGATTTACTCGAAAACTATAATAGATAGAATGAATCCAATATATGCATATGAAAGCTGAATGTTTGGGGAATCTAGCAAGTATCGATATATTACTGTGGTTTTAGGCGTTTGGCTGTAATTCGTGTTCAAAATTTAAAAAAGCAGTGTTTTTACATTTCATTGATTTGCTCGAAAAATATAATAAATAGAATGAATCCAATATATGCACATGAAAGCTGAATG
>NW_017096848.1:4144-12102 GCF_001412225.1 Nicrophorus vespilloides
CGAAAAAGCAGTGTTTTTAAATTTCATTAATTTACTCGAAAATTATAATAGATAGAATGAATCCAATATATGTATATGAAAGCTGAATGTTTGGGGAATCCAGCAAGTATAAATGCATTCCTGTGCTCTTATCCATATTGCTGTAATACACGTGCAAAGTTGAAAAATTGAAATTAGAAAGTTCGAAAAAGCAGTGTTTACACAGTTCACTGATTTACTCGAAAACTATAATAGATAGAATGAATCCAATATATGCACATGAAAGCTGAATGTTTGGGGAATCCAGCAAGTATAGTTTATGAAATGGAGGGAAGGGGGGAGGCGCCAAATGATTACATACTTTTGAGGGAGGCGTAGTAACATCAAGTTTGGAAACCACTGCCATAGGCTCACAAAGGGCCTGGCATTACCAGGATTTGAGCCTGTGACCACTAGCTCGTGGGTAGGGCTACTTAACCAATCAACTATTAGTCGCCCAGCTTTCAACAATGATGTTTGTTTAGTGTTACATGTAATCACGTTTTCTTCGTGCTAAAATTTAACATATTTTGTTATAAAAGTAGATATAATTCCATAATTTTTTAATAGTCTATTAACCTAAAGCTAAGATTTCATACTGTTCTGGCAACTGTGTATAATGAATGATCGATTTTTATGAACGATGGATTTAAAAGTTTATTTATCCAAACAAAGTTACAAGTAGGTATATATATATATTTCAAAGAAGTTTTTGTTTCAAAAGAAGATGTGTAAAGGTGAACGCGAAAAGAACACACGAATTGAAATTGAATGTTACTCGAGTGCGCCACTTCTGAAGAGATCAAACGTCGGAAGAAGTATTTACGAACTCCCGCAGTAAACAGACTTATCGCCTCGTACACAATACGCTCCTGCAATTAGCAATATTACATCAATTAATCCTGCAACGCGAAAGCTCAAATTCCCACAGTGATTTTACTAATTGTAGAACTCGCATGATAAACGATTGTGATGAGATAATTGCGAATGTCGGGATGAATTTGAAAAGAAACGTGTAAAATAATTGGAATTAGATAAGCTAATTCGCGTCGAGATTATGCTCTAAATCCGGCGAATAGAGGCGAGATAAGGTTAGAAAAACCATTATCTAACTGGAATATGAATATGTATACGAAAAAATGAATGATATACAACGCGTAATAATAAGCAATGATGATGATAAAAAAAGTACTGTATGGAGAAAAAAAAAGTACGTAGCGTAATAACAGTGAGACATTGTGTCGCGCCGCGGAAGTTTTCCAGCTGGAAAAAAAGAGATTTTTCATTATGCTCTTAAAGTTTGTTTTTCGCGCATGGAAATGTTCGCTGTTTCGCTGCCGGGAATTACTCAAGCTTGCTTTTTCTTTTCTTTTTTTTTATATATATATAACTTCCGTCGAAGACGACTTATTATTATTTCTCTGTTCTTCCATTTCCCTGCAATTTCAATTCTCATCAGAGGATTAAGTCAGATGCGTTTTCGGTCTTTAATTGGATGAAAATGTTCTAAACACACAAAAAAAAATAAAAAATTGACCTTTCGGATCAAAAAAAAAAATAAATAATGAGAGTGGGGAACGTGCGTAACAAAGTACGGTCGTTTTCGCGTTTGTTTACTTTGGCATGAGGAAAATTAATTCTTAAATAAATGATCGGATCCGGTGACGTTGATGAATTTTCATCTTCCCGTAAACGAGGGAATGAACAATGCCTCCTCGGATGTATTTCAATGTTAGATTCGCACGCTAGCAAAAAGAAAATTTGTTTTTTTTTTCTTCGTTTGTTTTTGATAAACAAAGTTTTTCCTCACAATTGATGCCTTTTTTTTGTTTTGTTTCGTCTCTACGCCGCAATTGTTTCCGATGGATTTTGTGGAGACTAATTGGAATCGATCGGAATTGGCGGTGTCTTTGCAGGTGGAAACTTCCTGTTTGCATCGAGCTTATTAAATCTGGAAGCGCCGAACGTCGGAGTATATCGATGCGCGCTCGAAGCCCGGCGGGCTTTAATCTATGTAGAATTGATACATCAATAGCGCGGTCGCATTATGCATGCGAAACGAGCTTCTGCCCTCAAGAATACGACCCACCTGACCGATTCTACACAAATAAACATTAAAAATTTACCTCTATTTTCATACGTAATCGGTTAGCAATTTCTGTATCACTAGAACACTTCTAAATATGTTATTTAGCACTGTTTGAAGCCGCACTAATCGAGTACTTTAAAACCGCATTAAAATAAACAGTTGTATGCTGTATGCTATAACAATATTTTTTTTTTGTATTATTTTAATTTAATAAAAATATATGAAACTTTAACGAAGATTTAACTAAGTTTTAGAAAAAAACAATTTACTTTAGAAACAAAATAAATGTTAATTTGTAAATACAAATATCTTTTGAAATTAATTTACTTGTAATTGCTTCGAATCGCTACGATAATATTTCCATTTCATTTTGCCTAAGCTTTGAAGTTTACCTTTTAATTATTTTTTTTCTTTCTCTCTTGAAACTTTGTATGTATATATATAATACGTTTAATATGTTAAGGTATAAATAAAATTTACTACTTAAACATGTGTACGATCTGTTTCTTTTGCTTTGAAGTCCGAGTTGTATATTCAAAATGCCAAAAGGAATATACATAATTTCCATAAATTTGCAATTATCGAAGAATTATGTTCTTCCATCAAAGTAAAATTATTAAAAGAAAAGAAAAAAACTAAACATTTTACAATTTATAAGCAATCCAACTGATTCGGAAAATAATGTACGTTTCGTTTTACAAAGTTTAAATGTAAAAATAACAATGTATTGTATAATGAGATTATTTAAAAGTGTTTCATTTCAATCCGAAAAGCCACAGAGAAAAAAAAAACTTTCGTAATTAACGGAGATAATGTGAAACCGTGGAAAATATTTCATTAAATTATTGAAGTCCTTCAAAGCTGAAAAGCGTAAAGTTTCGATCGATTTTCAGGAATGTCGTAAATACCGGTCTTTGTCATTTATACATAATGTTAAATGTTTCAGTTCAGTTTGAATGCAATTATTTCCTGTCCTCTCTCGTCAAATGAAACATCCTTTTGATCAAATATTAACATAGTTTTATTACAAATACACAATAGTTGCTTGCATAACGTGATTTCGATTAGTCCGGATTTTTTATAGAAGGGTTTCTCAAACATTTTTCTATAACGGACACTTGGTTACATGTACCTCAAGGCGGCTTACTTCCACTTTCTCGGTAGAATGGAAGAAGGAGAAGAAGGACCAATCGATTTAGTTTTTTTTTATGATTGTATTTTTTTATTAGAAACAATTTTGTTTGTATCTAGTGAAATAAATAAGTTTCAATAATGGAGAGAACATATGAAAATGAAAAATCTTCGGTAAGATGACTTAAATACAATTAGTTACCAATTAGTTGTGAACTTTTGTTGTTTAAAAGTTGCAGATTATTGAGAATCATATTGATGTGTTTTTGCGTGTAAAAGATGAGAAATTGTGCAATATGTACGAAATCCAGGACGACGTGAACACGTGCAGGTATTTAGAAGATTAGGACAGTCTGAATAATCAATTCAGACAATCTTTAATTGCATAGTGTGACCGCTTCTTCGGAACTTTATCCAGGAGAATACACTGCGATGAGGAAACCGTTTAAACAATTCTTCAGAAAGCGATTTTGAAACCTACTTTCAAGGGAATCAAAGCTGCTGCAGCATGACCGCTTGGGGTGAAGGAGAATCTGCACGACGTCTTCAATATCTCGCCATGTACAACTTTATTGCTATAATGTTTAATTACAAAAGAACATACCATTCTTCATCTTTCACGCAACTTAAACATTACATCCTCACAGAATTTATTAGGTTTTTCGTCAAAAAAAAAACTTCTTCAGGTTTATGTTGACTAAAAATTAATGGAATTTTGCAAAGGTGAATTGCCTGGTGAATACTACGGGTGGACAAATACAAGTCTGTCTGACTCGAACAATTTTTGTTGAGCAGTAAAAGAAATATAAGGGCTGATATTGTCTTGATTTGTGTCCGTTAAATTGTGCAAAACTCGTATATCTTAACGGTTTATCTAAGCAAGCTTCAAAAACGTTCGTCTTAATATTTTTCATATCTCTGCTCATTCGCGTTTCGATCAATGTCTGATTTCGTCATTATTACTAGCAGAACTTTAAGGCTGAAATCGTCAGCTCTAAATTTATAGAATTGTGTTCCTGAAGTTCATTTAGCTAAAGCAACTTCTCCGTAAGCTAAATATATCTTTGTTATTGCTTTTGTGACTTTTTTGGCTTTACAGTAATTGAAAAGTATCAAAGTCTGAAATACACATTATTTTCTTCCATCTTCAAAAGCTGACACAAATCATTTGATCCGAACCAATTATTTATCTAAAAACGCTTCAAATTTCATCTTTCAGAATATGTATACAAAATAATTGTTTTTAACAATTCTGATATATTAAGTCATCGAGAATTTTACGAAAATCGGCACGAACTTTTCTAATAACACAATACATTTTAAAAGTAATAATTTCAGAATTTATGAAGTGATCCGTTGAATATCCGTAGATTTCTTCCTACTATCATATTTAAAGTTGTTTTTTTTTTTACGAAATATAATCATTAAAAAATTGAAGTTGTTAATGTTGCAAAATGGAATTTTCCGTAATGCCGTTCGCATCAATTAAACTTGAATAGGAATTTCCGTGTGTAGCGGCGTGAAATATTCAACAAGTTTATAATTCTTGGAAACTTTTACGGTGCACAATGAAATATCCTCGTGATTTGATTATTATATGCAAAAGGAAGCGTTCCAGAAAAGTTACACACATAAATAAATAAATAAAAAAAAAAAAGTTAAATACTTACGTGCGTTCTCGTGTTTTTTTTTAGTTTTCGTTTTGTTTGAAAATGCAAAATTCTATTGTTATAATTGTTACAAAACACTCACTCACTCCCAGTTTTGCACTCTGTAAATGTAACGTGAAGCGGTAGTTGTAAATGGGGAAGTTTTGTACAAATCACCGGGAAATTTCAAATGGAAACCGCAAGTTTTAATGATGTCAGGCAAGACAGAGTTCGGTTTTGCGCGCGCTGTGATTTTCGGTGGACGCGCCGGGTATATCGGCTTCTGGCGACACCCGAAACGCGACTGCCTTCCGGTATTCTCAACCGCCGCTCGTCCCCCCACTAAACTAAACCGTGTCCGCTCTTCCACCCAACCATCCTATACTCTTCTCCTCTACTCACGACGTCCACAAATTCAGTTACCAAATCGGAAGAAATAACACTGTTTTCTCACTGTTCAGCAGATTTCTTCGTACGAATTATCACTTGCTCACAGTGCGACTGTCGACTCAATTCTTATCATTCTCTTTCGCTGTATCTCAGCCGCGTTTTCGTCATCCGCGTTAATCCTTTTATGCATCCGATTAAAGTCTTATCTACAACTGATCGCCAAGGTCTTCTTTAATTCCATTTTACGATGAATAAAAACACATCTTAATTGTGCACTTTGCATCTCTTCTCTATCAATAAACAAACACACTTGCGAAACGCACACTTTTTCTCCAATAAAACTCGTTGAACCAAAAAAAAAAGAAGAAAAATGTTTTTCTTTTTAACTACACACGTTTACATTACTTTACACAAAACGCACAGAATTCATTTAAAATACAATAGAATTACAAAATACTTGCTTATTTTATAAAATACACACATAGACTTATTAATATTGAAATGTAAACTAACAAAAATCAAGAAACTAATCATTTAATTTAGAAATTCGATTAGAGTGTCGAATTAAGGAAAACCCTTGTAGTTTGAGACGACGGTGCTTTCATCATATTACACACCATTAATTAAATTCCGACACTACCCTTAAATATCAATATCAGAGCACTAAGTGATTTTTTTGCTTCGGTAAAACAAATTAAATGAAAATTCTAAAAGTGAAATTTAACTTAAAAGAATTGTAATTAAAGTTTACATGATTCATCAAGTAATCAAAACTTTGTTTCAACATAGTTGATAGATGAATATTAATTGATAAAAAAACGTAATTAATTTTTTAATTTAACTAAATTTTATTTAAATCTTATAGAAGAAATTGAATCAACTGAGTCTATTTACTATTTGACTAATACAAGGATAAACAGTAAGCAATAAACTAATAATTTGGTATAATTTTATAATAACTGAAAATTTTCAACATTTTATTAAAATTGACTAAAAAATAAAGGGATAATTTGGATAAATTAAAAACAAATTTCAAATTTTACATGATTTTATTAAAAAATTGTATAATGAGTTTAAGATTGTCTTAAGAGTCTGAAAATGAGTCTATTGACTCAAAAAAAAACTAATAATTTGCTATAATTGTATAGAAACTGAATATTTTACAACAAAGTCTAATTACTAATTGACTAAGAAATGCTTCAACCGTTAGCAATAAACGAATAATTTGGTTGAATTTCGTAAAATTAAAATGTCTACATGATTTCAAATTGAACAATGAGTTTAATATTGATTTTAAAAAAATGGATCTACTCAATTATGTTTAACAAATCAAATACGTTAAAAGCTCTTTTAAGCAGCAAATAAATAACAAGACGTAACATACAATTGCGGTAATTTCAATTACGTGCACTGAATTGCCGAGATCCGATGAAGATGGGACGAGACAAGAAGTTCTTATTGAGCTGACAAAGTGGACGGACGAACGGACGACTGCAGTTCTACGTGATGTGCGCGACGACCAAATTCGTTAGCCACAAAATGATGGGAGACAACATAATTTGTTTAAGCTTTCACAACAAAAAAAAAATACAAATATTTTACTATAAAACTAACACTAATGTTAAAATCACGACGAAAAAAAAATATCTTCGTAATTAACTTTGCATCGAAGTTAAGCGGAACCGAGAACGTTACCTTGGGGAAACGCCTTCAATGGAAAATTGTTGAAAGCAAAGTTTTGTTAACGCGAAACCAAATATCGCGGAGCGAAGATTTTTGCGTGAATCTCATAATGAAATAGGACACGTAGAGCGCGTGTTTTCGTCGAATTTAGTTTTAGTCTAAGTTGCGACGCACACGCTAATTAGGTTTCGAAACAAAACAGAACTTGGAAAGGACGTCCGTCAATGGGAGGAGGATGATGAGAATGAGGATGGAGACGGAGAGAGCGAGCGCATGCACAACGCCCAAACTTTAATAGGATGTTCACACCGTAACCATCATCAATACAACTAGTATTACTATACTATATCGATGCTACAACCCTATCCGCTAACCGCCGTTAATCGAGATTAACTTAATTAAATCGTTTCGCGCCGATGAATAGATAATGCGTGCTATCGCGAAACGACAACGTTCATATTTTCATATCACCCATCCAAGCAGGAGCCGATCATTAGCTTTGGTTGCTTAACTATGGTCACAGTCTATATGAAAAAAAACAAGCACAGATGGTTGCATCATTTTATTTTTGACAACTAATCAAGTGACCTACACTATCCCTATTTAATGATTTGTCCATAGCCAATTCGATTTATTTTTTATATAGGAAATTCCATTTACATTAAAATTTTACGAAAGTAAATATAAAAACAATCGTTTTTTTTTAAATCATCTACACAAAAAATTTTCATTTTCTTGATACGTCTGCGAAACGTATTGACATCAAAGATGTCCTTGAATTAATAATTTCCGGGATTCAAACCGTATACAAAAGTAAAAAAAAATAAACAAGGATTGGAAACGAAGCGAAGAGATGTTTTTCTTTTAATTTAACTAAATTTTATTAAAATCTTATAGAAGAAATTGAATCAAATAAGTCTATTTACTAATTAACTAATAAAAGGATAAACAGTAAGCAATAAACTAATAATTTGGTATAATTTTATAAAAACTGAAAA
>NW_017096848.1:12123-37354 GCF_001412225.1 Nicrophorus vespilloides
TTTTATTTTTGACAACTAATCAAGTGACCTACACTATCCCTATTTAATGATTTGTCCATAGCCAATTCGATTTATTTTTTATATATGAAATTATTAATAAGTTCCGTATTCAAAAGTAAAAAAAAACAAGGATTGGAAACGAAGCGAAGAGATAGAGTGGATACAAAGCGGCGAATTATTTAATGTACATACAAAAATGAGAATTCAACGTATTAATATACCGTTTGTAATTAAAAAAGTTTCAGAGGAGATACGGAAATAATGGGATGCACGGAACGAAATGTCTTTGTAGCAAATGCAATAAATACGAAATTTGTTTTTTGAAATTAATTGGATTTCAAATACAAATTAGAATTTGCAACAGCAAATCAGATTCGAACCTTTGAAGCAATGCATTTATTTTACTATAGACTTTTGCTATGTGCATTTTTATTTTCTGTTTCGTTTTTTGCTATAATTATGTATGTTTAATTGATTTCAAATAAATTATTTAGATTTTCGTAATTAATTTGAGCGCGATTTAATTCCGGTTTACGATTTCGTAATTTCAATTTTTCTTTCTTTCTTTTTTCTTTTTTTTTTTTTTTTGGTACGGACTAAACTTTTTCAAGAGCGAATGCACGGTAATATGTGCAGCCTGCATAAACTTGCGAAAAGGAATTCATAGAAGTGGAGTGAGCGTGTGCGATGCATGAGAGAATATTGCGCACGTAAAAGTAAATTTCATTAAATATTTTACACGTGCGAAGTTTATGAACTTGCCCCTTACGCGTTTTCATCCGAATGGCAAAATTTTCACTATGGAATTGGAAAAGCGCAACTGGTTTTATGGGATCCGATGGAAGTGTTTCATCATCGTGAATAAAAAAAAAATAAAAATAAAACGAAACATAAAATAATGTTTATATCGTTCGTTTAGTCTCGAATTTATGATCTAATACTTTTTCAAGTTTGATCTATTTCCAATCTATTTTTGGCTCTTCAAAAACATCATTAACATTCTTCTAGTACGGTTTGAAAATTTCAAAACAAAGTAAATATTCATTGAGCAAAATTCTCTTACCAGATTTATCTTCTGATTGCTTACATTTCGCTGAATTTGTGTATGGAAATGTCTAATGCGGTTAGAACAAAATAAAACTAATTTGTTGTTGTAGCTACGTTATGAATGAATTTGGTTGTGCGGTTGGTAGTTTTCTAAGCAAGTTTCAGATATTTGGAATTAAACTGATTCTATCGAATTAAAGTTGTATTTGCCTGTGGACCTTTCCGGGTGGCGTGGCGCGCATGCAAATGAATGGAACGAAAACAATTTGATTCGGTTTTCAGAGGCGGCCGCCTCAATTATCCACGCAAATTAACTCTCGACGGACGAAACGACCACTAATTTGCGAATAAACAAGTTTCCGCATTTGAAATATAAATGAATTCCGTAATTGATTCGGAAAGGGAGCAAAACAAAGAGAGAGATAGAGAGAGAGAAAAAAGCACGTACAGCAAAATAAAACAGAAAAAAAAAGATAGTAAAGTGTGGGTGGCATAATGGAGATTTCGCGTTCGCTTTTTGGCTGGAATCGATCACGTGTGTAATGGGTTCTCATTGATGGGGATGATAAATGGCTTTGAGACTTCGATTGGGGGTGGCGGCTGCGGCTGCGGCGGCGGCGGTAATCCGTTGACGAAACGCGAACGCCAGGAAGGAATGCGTCTGCTGAAGAAGGTCCTGAGCTTGTCGAGGACCCTCGGGCGATCCGCAAGGAACGTAATCACGTTATCGTCGTCCTCTTCGAGTAGCGTCGTTTCTGAGAGGAAAGGCCTTCGCGCCATCGATTCGATTCCCTGAAGATGCGTCGAAGGCCATGAAGCCCTCGATACTTTGGGGTAATTAGGGCTAGAGGATTGTCTCCTCAGCAGCCCTTCGAGTATGGCTATCTCCTTGTCCAGAGCCTGTATCTCGCAACGGTACACCTTGTTCTGCACTTCCATCCTGTAGGCGATCTCGTGCGGATCGTCGATGCGGAGGCGCCGGGTGTTGCACTCGATCTTCAAACCCATGCTCTGCATCACCTGATCCTTATCCTCGCCGTCCTCGAACAGCACCGACTTCAGCTTGGGCACGAAGAGCAGCAGAAGCGTGATCGTCGTCGACGTCAAGATGCTGAAGGTCCTCGCGATGTACGACAGGAGGATGTAATCGGTAAGGAAGTGCGTGACGAAGACGACGAGAGACGCGAAGAAGGTGCTGTACACGCTGATCCCGATGTACTGCGAATCGTTCAGAGCATCCACTTTGATGCGGCGCGTCTCCCAAGCCGTGTAAACACCCATTGTCAGCAGGAACCCTTTGTAGACGCAAATCGCTATGAACCATCCGGTCGTATTGTTACACTTGCAGACCTCCACCTGCCGAACGTCGATAAAGAGCAAGAACCGAATTAGTCCAAAAAATACGCTTTTATATCTCACCCCCGCAGCCCAGAAACGGATATCGCAACAATGTAACTTTGATTACCCTATAAACTCTTCCTCTACAACAAATCACAGAATAAAAATAGTAGCATGTATCTAATATAACTAAATTAACATTCACAGATCATTTTAATTATCATTAAATTCTAAATTCGAATAAATTGATTATATTGCAATTAAAAATCAATGTAACTGAGCTAAATTATAAAGAAATACTTTTATACTAATATTGTAGAATTTAACTTTTAATTTGCTGAATTAAAATTTAGTTTTATTTTGAAATTTTCAAACCGCACGGATTGATCGAAGCCGCACTATGCGAGATATTCGCGGTTAAGTGAGGTTTCACTGTATATTTTAGCATACTTTGTATTCTTGACTGTTGGAAGAATCGTCAATAATAATTACATTTAATTATCAAGTATTAATTTTACACCAATATAATAGAGAATATAATATCGTTAAAATGTTGATTGCTTTGCAATTTTGAAATTAATTATTTATTTATATATAATGAAACTGAAACTTCAAAGTAAAATTATTAATTTCACATCAACAGCAGAGTAAATAATATCGTACATTGATGTCAAATTAATAGTTACTAGAAAAAAACAGTTTCATCAATGAATTCTGCATTTCAACGGAAATTAATTATCATAAAATCATTATAATATACATCCGAACATACACCAATTCATTACAGACTACAAAATGAAATTATATTTTTAAACATGCACTGAACAAACTAACAACTCTAGTACAATTAAGTGATAACGAACGGTATAATTCAGTTCATTTCATAATTTGAATGCAATTAATTGGAATTTCCATGTTATTTTTTTTCTCTAATAAATTATATTTGTGGACCGGCGAAAAATGCGGAAATCTCATTACTATATTTTGTTTTTAATCGAATTCTTTTTCCCCCTCACATTCACAAAGGCAATCTAATTATTTTTTAAGCGAAAGAGCGACGTTTCGCTCTAGAATCCTTTTAGCATTTATTTCTTCCTCTCTCTCTCTCTACAAGAATCGTATTTACAAATAGACGATGATCTGATCTCATTTTATTAAAATCAGTATTTATTTTTTTTTTTGAAAATTTAATTAATTTGTCAAAAAAAAATGATAGTTTCTACTGGAATCTGTATGAGAGCATTGTTTTATTGCAATTTCATTTTCGTGAGTACAAATCCGGTCCCTCGGGAAAATCCTACGGTTATCGATTCATATATTTTCATCTAAATCAAAAAGTAGACGTACGTTGGCAAATAATAAAACAAAAAATAATATTCGATTTCCGCTGCGATCGGTTTACCACGAAAAGTATACATGTAAATGTTCTCATGTTAAATCAATTTTTCGCCCGTTCTCTTTTCCTTTACTGCATATTGCATTTTTGTACATAAGCAATATCTAATATTTACTAGATTAGCGTTACTTGAATGACTTAATTATTGTTGTTTGTTTTTGTTTTGTACCTGAGGTTGATAAAGCACTGATCTATCATCGGAGCTGATCTGCATAGTGAGATTGTGGAGATGCCTCTGCATTGGATCCGTGTATACCCAAAGTGCGATGATCACTGCGTCGATGATCAGCAGGACGAAGATGAGCGAGATCAGCTGCTTGTCCTTGAGGAACTTGTCTCTGACGCTCGTGCTGTACGTGAAGATCCTTTGGATTCTGTAGGTCTTCGCGAAGATCGAACCAAAGGCCAAGGAGAAACCGGCGGAGAGCAGATACACCCTCATCTGATCATCAAAAAGAGCGTGTTAATTAAAAAGTTTCGAAATTACAGCTCGAACGCAAGCAATGCTGGGAATACGATAAACTCGTGTAATATGTAATTCCGCAAAATTTTGCATTGACTGCTCACCGTGCACAGCTTGGCGAAATGGGAAACTCGGAGGACGGTACGTATGTCGATGCCCAGGAGAATGACTGCAGCATAGACAAGTACGCATCCGGAAACGGCGATGTTATTCAGACGCGGACTAGATAGCTTGATGACTTTCTGCTCTCTGTAGCGGTAATTGAAGCACAGGAATAATATGCAAGCGAGGATTCCCATTCCCGATACGATGGAAACTAGGTAGAAGGCGGATTTCGGGATAGTCACCAGTTTGAATCGTAGCACCCTCTTGGCGATCGGTACCTTTCCCTCGCGCCATCTTATAGCATTGCAACCGTAGCACTTGAAGTCCAGCCGTCCATCGTCCACGTAATAAATGGCCACAGTCTTTGACACACCACCTTTAACATAATAATTTTAGCAAATTGAGTATCATATTAAACTTTCACATTTCATTAGTTCACTTGAATGTAGAAATTTTGGAATTTTAGCATTGTCGATAAACGAATTTCATTATTTCTTTTTTATATCAAAAAACAAACTCCAAACAAGTCGAAGTTAAACAGATTTGTTTCTGATGTTGTGCACATTTAGGAAGTTTCCTGCGATAATTATCTTTCTAACTTTCATAATTCAGTTAGCAGAGAATATCGCACCGTATTTCCCTAAAGTAAATTGAATATTTACTCAACAATAATGAATAGGTGTTATTCTTTAATTGTTAAGATGTTTTTGGACAGGAAGACTTCAGTATTTGACCAATAAAGACTTGTGACCAAATATGATATGTTGTTTCAGACGTATAATAATAACATTTCGATTAAATGCTAGTTGCAATTATGTTGTTATTGGATTGAAGAAGGAGATTAAAGCGAAACTGAATTCCGCCGATGATGATAAGTTTGGAGAATACTCGGAAGGCTTACCTTGGATCTGCGTAATTATCGAATTCCCAACGCGATCCGCTCCTCGAAATCGGACAGGTCCCTGGCGTGCAAAACAAATAGTGAAAGAAAAACGAAAACAAAGAAAAAATAAACAAGATGAAATGGAAACGAGAGATACACTCACCGAGACACCCATGAACCGCAGCTCCTGCATGTATCCAACCGCTTCGTCGATGAACTTGTCGTCGTCGTAGAAGAAATCGGTCAGATTGTAATCGTTCCTGGTGCTCACGGCCTTCATGGCCAGTGCCATGGCCCAGATTGCATCGTACGTTTGCCGAGCGTGCCTCGAGTGGAGAGACTTATTGAACGCATCGTCGAATTGCTTGTTGCTCTGCAGACATGAAGAAGATGAAGTGGAAAAAAAAATATGCCTCTAATTCAACCGGGGCCTTCTTACCAGGCCGGAGATTGCTACGCCGTTATCGGGGATCATGTTGTGATGCTCCAGAAAGATGACTCCTTCGGTGGCTTCCCTAAGGTGGCCGTGTCTGCAATCCTTTGTGTCCCGCCACCACGTCGCCTGCCGATCCTGCAGGATCCAAACGTAATCGATACCGAACATTTTCAATTTATATATCTGCAACATGGAAATAACCAGCTCACGTCTAAATCTCAACTCGATCTACTTTTCGCTGTGAGATTACATTACCTCACAGAATATCCTCGGAGCTATTTTCGCAGAAAAACTACCAACTATAATCCTTACATTCAATTCCTGAAACAACGAAAAATGTAATTGAATTCATTTATATTTGTCGTGTTCCATGATTGAAGTCAAAAATCGTCGAATCGTTTTACTGATGTTAACTGACAATATTTGACCATTCGAATTTAATTAATTTAAATATATTCAATTTACCTTCAAGGCCTTCAAACGTTCTTTGAAGTTGCTCAAAGAGAATGTGATAGATTTGGCGCACTGCACGTCCGATTTTTCCAAGTTGATGATGAGGTTGTTGATGGGAAAGAGGTAGATGTTCTCGCGTTGGCTGAACGTTGCCACCGTGTCCCACTTGTACTTCCTGATGAAAGCCGCCTTAGCGTCGTTGTGGGAGGAATCCGGTGCGACGGTTCGGAAGAACAGAGGAAATTTATTCCGATCGCTCAAGGAAGGCGACGTCGACCCAAAAGACACCTGAGATATGCAGTACTACTAGACCGTGTATATACACTGATTAAATTATCGTACTATACTTGTCAATGAAAGGAACTAAACTTTGTTAGAAGAGAAAAAAGGGAAATGCTGGAAAGCACTTAAATTTTAAATCTACTAAATTTTAATCTTTTGTTATTAATTTGTGGATTGTTTGATCGAACTGAACTTTGTAGCTGAGTAGAATGAATATGGAAGAAAGCGAAATTTTGCAAGGGGCATTAATGATGAAAAGAAGCTTTTGTTTCGACGAGATTTATGGATGATGCCGGTTTGGTTGTGCAAGAGTCGAGCGCCTGGAACACCCAGAATACGTTTAGGAGATTTAAATTAATTTACTTGCAGAATATTCCAGTACGGAACAATGTTTGCCAAACTTTCGGTGACGTTCGAGCAGCCACTTCCCAGCAGCATAATGATGATTTTCTTGGAGTAAAGAGCGTGAAAGAAGCGATCGATGCCAGCGCCCGGATCGCACTGAAACAATACAAGAAGTAAATCTTCTACTTCATCCATCCAATTCATCAAGACTATTTGTTTTTTCTTCTTCTTCTTCATCATCAATTTATCTTTAATCCACGCGCGTCCAGAGGATTGGTGCAGCATCGATCGATCAACGATTGGTAGTTTGTCAGATTGCGAAAGTACAAATTACAACGAAAAAAATAAATGGTAGGTAATTAAAAAAGTATTATTATCTCGCTCTGTCAATATTTGATGTGCGCCGGCACAATTAAGAGTCTCTGCCAACTAATGCGGCCCAATAAATTACGTGTTTGCGTACCTGGGTGTCGTTTATGAGCAGCTTAATCCTGTGTCCCGAGAGCAGATTCTTGCGGTTGATGTGGTCGACGGCCATTTGAGCTGCGAATACCTCGGCGAAGCCCTCATCTCTGATCCCATGTTTCGTCGTCATCTCGAACAGCCCCAGGACGTGCAGATCGGAGTCGTCCTCGCCACGAGCGCTCCTTCCACCCAACACGAACTCCCTGTACTTTTGCTTCTTAACATCCTCCAACATCTCCGAAGTTTCCTCCTCATCGAACAGATCGTAATCATCACCGTATTCGCTGCTGCTATCGTTGCCCCAGCTTTCGTTAGCGCCTATCGTTAAATGCGACTTCTTCGACGAATTCTTGTCCTGCAGATTGAGGATGACCGTGAGCACGGCGACGGACACGAGGAAGGCGCGGACGTGCCTTGCGAACAGCCACATCCTAATGAATTTTGTAGGAATCGCGCCGCGTTTGCAGAAAAGCCTGGAAAAGTCCTTTCGAAGTATGGTGGGATGAATAAAACCTCTCAAGAAGTCCTCCAGTGCGCGTGAGACGCAAATCGCTAAGGGCCTTACATTCTGCAACAGCGACTCAGCTTTTTTCCCTTCTCCTTTTTGTTCTTCGCTGCCCACTTTACGCGATCCTCGAACCGGCGCCCATTGTTACAATTATCGCCTTTAATATTCCTCGAATTCAGCACAATATAATTAACAATATTTAAGCCATTATAAACGCACTTTGTTCTCCTTCACTTCGTGTACTTGTGAACCTCAACAAAGATCTTATATTTTACATATCTTGAAATTATCTCAATTATCATCATCAGAACATGAATGGCCTTTACTTACAACAATAATTATTAAATAAAACTATTCATACACAAATAATAAACTGAGATGCAGGTGAACCTTGTATCATAATTTTGCATAAAACTAAATTTAAATTCACTTTTAAATACACCAGCCAGCCATATTCTGCCATCTATGTGTGAAATACCAAAACTTAACTTTACTTAAATCTTTTCATTTCTATAATTAAAGATCTTGCTGCTAAATCTATAAAAGTATTTCCCTATTTGGAAGCGTAGTTCATCAAGAAGAATCTTATAGATTTTCTGAATCTGAAATAATTTGTCATTTCAAGTATTTACATATAATATAATAGAAGGATTGGAATCTAATAAATATTATGTGAATTTCTATAATCTATTTATTGTCACTAACATTCACAAATTCGTTTGATTCTCAAATGAAACTTTAGAGTTTAATCTTATTCAGATTTGACATTACCTGCAATCTACCGGTAGCATTTACAGGTAACTTCAGGTAACCCAGGTAACGATGACCGAAACAAAGAAAAACGTAGCGTCTACCATAGATTGCCATAGAACAAGAGTACGTTGAGTGATAAACTTTTTCCAATCATGAATTGGGATGACGATATCGATTTCATGGCTAACAAAAAGGTTGTATACGTTCATTAATTACGATTCAATGATGTTGATTACGTCTGTATGTGTGTGTGTATCTTGTGTGTTTAGAGCGCTGCAAAGCAGGGTAGGAGGGCCGGTGTCGAGAGCGAGGATTCTCAGAAGTCGACTAGGCTTCCCTTGAAGGCTGGAAAATGGGCTGATGAAGGGAACAAGTCTGGAAGGAAAAACTCGACTAATCTGATTGAACAGGAGAGGTTCCAAGACAACAGAGCCATTGATTCTGATAACGATGATATACCTATCATACCGGATATTGACGAATTCCAAGATGACATTGGCAGCTTGCAAGAAGTTAAACAACCAATGTTATTATTGTACTGCACTTGTTATGTGGATTGAATGAACTGGTGGTGTTTCTTTTTTGTTTTCTAGGGTTCTGGTAAATAAGGCTACTTACAAGGAGTTGGACAAGGAGCTTGTGAGTCTGCAGAGTGGTGAAAATATTGCTAACCTAGGCAACATCAATTTATCATTCTTAACAAACAAGCTGTACCCTGAGAAGGATGTCAAAGAGGTGGATGAGTTGTGGAGCATGGACGCTCTGTTTGAGCATCTGATCAATTACAATAAATAATGTTCATTGTAACGATGTTAGCATGTCTTCTTGTATTACATACACCTGCAGGGTCTTCTCGGTGGTGTGCGATCGCCGATGAACGGCGAGGGCCCCCGATTGCGAGTAATTGTTACCGCATATTTCGCACTGGTAGGGCTTCTCTCCCGTGTGCACCCGGGTGTGTGCCTTCAGGCGGTGGGCATCGATGAAGGCTTTTTCGCAAATACCGCACACGTGATTGCGTTGCCCGTTGTGAGACCGCATGTGCACGTTCAGGTGGCTCGAGGTGCTGTACTTCTTCAGGCAGACCTTGCACTCGTATGGTTTTTCCCCCGAGTGGCTCCTCATGTGAGCGTTGAGATCACCGGAGCGGGCACAGCTCTTGCCGCAGATGTTGCAGACGTAGGGCTTGACCCCGGTGTGCGTCCTCGAATGCAATTTCAGCTGGTTCCTCTGGGTGAAACGTTTGTCGCACTCGGTGCAGCCGTACGGCATGTTCCCCGTGTGCTTTCTCATATGCACAGTGACATAGTGGCTCTAAAACGCACGCAAATTAGTTGGATTTCGGATCGCAGACAAACGCGAGACCTGTGTGAACGTCTTCCCGCAGATTTTGCAGAGATACGGACGCTCCCCGCTATGGATCCTCATGTGCTTCTTCAGCACGAACGAGTGCGTGAACCCTTTATCGCATATCTTGCAGATGTGTTTCCTCTCCCCGCTGTGCGTCACCATGTGACTGCGGAGCCCATTCGGATCCGCGAATTTCTTGCTGCAGATATTGCATGAGATCGGTTTCTCGCCTGTATGGATCCTCATGTGCACGGCGAGAACGTTGCTCTCGTAGAAGCTCTTCCCGCAGATCATACAGAGGTGCGTCTTCTCCCCCTTGTGTTTCCTCACGTGCCTTTTCAAGCTCCCCGATTCCGAAAATTGCTTCTCGCATATATCGCACTGAAACGGTTTGTTCTTCATGTGGATACGGATATGTCGCTTCAGCGCCTTAAGAGCTGCAAAGATCATAATCATAAAGAACAATCCCATTCAACTATTTAAATAACATCACCAGCAAAATTCTTCTTGCAAATAGAACAAGTCATANNCTTCATCATCCACTTCTTTCTTTTTAGCAGTATCCTCTTGCTTCTGCTCCTCCAACACTTCAGCCACTTCCATCTCAACAATAGGCTCCTCCTCATAAACACCAGGTTCCTGCACAGTCTCCAGCTCATGCAGCAAATTGTCATTCACCATCTCATTGACCATAAAATTATCTGTCTTTAGATATTCAGACAAACTCAACTCTATATCTTCATACTTTGTACTGAAACATTGCCCCAGAAACTCATGCGACTTCAAGCAAAGCTGCTTAAACTCGTACAGTTTAGTCAGTTCATTCCTGCAGTCCACACAAATGAATCTCGGGTACCTGTCAGGACCATCAATCTGGAAAAGAAACAATAACAAATTACCAAACAAAATCAATTAATTGTTTTTTTTTTCATCTAGACATGATCACCATTATCGACGTGCAATAACTGAAAATATCTGATGTATTGTCTTCGAATATGGAGACCATTGCCTCCTTTTCCATAAGGCAAGCCCTGCACGCCTTGTCGATATTCAAAATTGGCAGGGATTCCATTTGAACGTTCACAATTTCAAATCGCACGCTAAAAATAAACGCACTTGTTATTTATATACAGACGCGCACCTATAAATAAATTGTTTTGTTTTTCATCCTCGTCCGTCCGTCCGGACCGAAGTCAGCTGACATTACAAAACCGATCGATATCAATGAAATGTATACACATCTTGTGTAATTCCTATAAGCAAAGCTTTGCAAGATTTAACATAATTTAAAAAAAAAGAGAGAAATTTGTATTTAGCAAATCTTTATTTAAAAAAAAAACGCATTTTCTTTCAAAATTTTAAACATCTTATAAGAATATTTTTAATAAATAACAACATTTTGTGCATAGATAATCAAATCCAACTGCAGAATCAACAGAAAATACTAGTGTTTCTAAATCAGTATACTTATTATAACATTTCTAGGTTTTGTTAGGCAACCAATCGCACGCAACAGGAAACGAATTACGCAGGAATTTCAAATTCGCGAAGGCCGTTCGGCCACGATAATAAGAATATTTTTGCTTTTAGAAAGCCAAAGACTATTATCGAAAGGCATTCCTTGATCGATCATTTCCATTGATTTTACGTGTAAAACGCGCACGAATCGGCCCCGTCTTTCGGTTTTATTAAGCCAGAAATAACATCTCCAATTGCGTTCTTTTCCTTGTATGCATGCAGTCAACTCAAGGTTTTCCGAATCGATTAAAAAGATCTTTCCTCGTGCATACCAAAAAAAAATATGCCGTTTTTAAATTGACAAGGTCGTGGCTGGCCTTTTCTTCTCCTTCTGGTCGCCTCCAACGACAACCCAAAAAAATAAAACTTACTCGTTCTTCGCTGCTACAACTAATTAATTTTGAATTTTATTCAAATCAATATTTTATCATCATTATTTCCATAATCAATGGAAAAGAAAGTCGTTATATAACAAGAATGCTCAATTTTGAAAACCATCTCCGTTTGATTAGATAATTACTGAATGGATCCTCGTAATTCTGCAATAATTTGCATCTACGGTAAACCTTTCACTTGAATTTCAAAATGACATTTATTTATGTTTCAATCACTTTTCATGAATTATTTTACGTTTTCCTATTGGATCATTTTTGTGTAAATAAAGCACACTTATTGTATTTCTTTACGAATCAAAAATCGTCTTAAAATTGATCATATCCTTTTATATGTTATCAAGAAGCAGAAAAAAAAACTATTTGTTTTTTTCTATAATAAGGATCTTATATGAATGAATAAATGAATATTAATTGAATGCATTTAGATATTTCCAATGATCAAGTTTACTTTCAACTTGATGTTAAAGACTTCTTCACTTTTTTTTTGGTATTAATTAAGTTTTTTTTTTGTTCAGAGCTTATGGAAATGAATTTGTAATTAAAACAGGAATCTTATATAAATATATCATGTTTCTCCTCGTAGATTATGGAAATGAACATGAATAGATTTATCTAATTCTATTATCAAGTATTAAAAGCGAGCATCGATTAGAAACGTTTTATTTAGAAATAATTTGACGTAATTTTTTTGCAAAAAAAAAGTAAAAAGTGTTTGTTATCTAATAGATTAGAGCTGATATTTGATGGTGGATTCAAATGGATTTACGGCTTTTCCTCCTAAAGAGAAACCTTTCGGATGGATGAGGCAATCGCTCGGAGGCTTCTTGCAGATGGAAATTATCGAAAGGAGAAAAAAAGCATGGAAGGAACAACAACAACAATAAAAAACAACGCGGATCGTTGGTAAGAGGAATATGGGAATATCTTTGGGTAATATATTGACTTTTTCGTTTCCTTGACCTAGTGGAGTGTGTTCTAAAGAAAGTGGCCACCACTCGGGAGGTGCGAGTGTGTGTGTATGCATGTGTGTGTGGTGTTGTCGAGAAGTAGAGACGAGGAAAGTGCAGAGACCGTCAGTGATTGTCCGCTGCCCTGTCCAGCAGTAGTAACTCGCGAAGAGATATGGCGGTGTTACTGAAGAAACACTGCTCCAAAGCGGTATTGACCGTAGTCGCTCTGATTGCCATCAGTGAGTATTGAACAAATAACATTTAAACATCATGATCAAGAGGCATTGATTAATTTGATAAGTTGCGGATCGAGATGGAGTGACGAGAAAGTAAGATTCGAAGGAAGATGTAAATAAATAATGAAATAAAAAGCGAAAACGGTAGAAAAGGCCACGTACGTACGCGAGTTCGCCCAGATCGGAACGGTAATTTACGGTGCGAAAACTTTCACGAACGCAGAAACACTTTTGCTCTCTCTGTCTGCTTCATCCAAAAAAAGAAGAGAAGAAAAGAAAAAGAAAAAAAAACAACAAACAAAATCGGTAGATAAATAAATGAAGGAGTCGAGGAAAACGTAGAGTTGCGTAATCCGCGAAAAGAACACGCGTTCCCGACGTAAGTGTGCATATTGATTTCCTTCGGATCGATTTGCGGAATCGCAAGGTTGCAAACCAGTTCTCCGGCTACAAAAATTTGTTTGATTTACATTCCTAAATGTCATGCCGCAAAATAATAATTTTGCCAACAATTCATCGAACATATCCAATATCGAACGCATCCAATTGAATTATTTTCTTACTTCTTCAATACATTGATTCAATACCTTCTTTTCCATGCTTCTCGAGCTCTCCGCTCCATCCTCGGCTCCGTATTAGCATCCTTTTGACTTTCTACTGTAACCTCGTTTTAAAACTGTTCTTGGAATTTATATGTATTAAAAAAAAATACATATAAATTTAAAAAGAAAGAAAGAAAAAAAACTAATGAAATTAAACGCTTTGCTAATAGAAATAGGTAAAAATCAAGGTCTCAAACTGGTGCGGTGCAATTAAGAAGTTTCGTTTATAATAATGAGTCGATGGTAATCGTAATGGAGCCAACGGTGATTAGTTTCGAGCTGTTTTCGGATAGGAAAGACGAGTGTAGAAAGTGCGGATCGCGAAAATCGCATTTCTCGAGACTTCTTTCTTTTATTTCTTTGAGAACCATAAGGTATCACGTTATGTGTATGCGTAAACAATCCAATATTTCACAAATCACGAAGAGAAAATAAATGATGTTTGCATCCGAAAGATGCAAATTTACAATTCATTTATTTCCGCGAAAACATTCAACGCGTTTGAAAAAAAAAAAACTTAATTTTTACTTATAAATTATTGCTTTCTCTCCTAGTCACTTTTTATTATTATTATTTTTTTTTTAGATATAACTCTCACATTATCTAATAGACTTTATGTAATGTTATTTCAAGTTTTTTATCCTTGCTTCTATAGTTGAAATTCCTATATTTTGTTTTACCATTTTTACTTTGTATTCTATCATTTGATTTTAAAGTATGTTAAAATATGTATGCACGTACATCGTTTTTAGCAAACTACGAAAATCAGCTTAATTATCAAGTGTAAACTGTGATCGAAAATGATTTTATTGTATTTTGTGAAAATTACGCAAGTCAACTAGAAAATTCATTATCTTAATTAAAATTACGACTCTAAACGTGTATTTTATCATATTTAAGTTTCAAAATTAATACAAATAAATGTTAATTCTTGAAAAAGCAGAATCCTTAGGTTTTAGTGTGTTTATCAAAAACTAGGAAAGTCATCATATACGTAAATTAGAGGTAAAAGTGTTAGGATTAATGTGAATATAAAATCATATTTGTCACTCATTTAATAAAATCTCAAATTTTCACCAAAAATATTTTAATAATTGGAAAAGCAATCTCGCCAGAGCTGTTTTTTTTTTGCAAATTAGCTTAATTATTCAATATTTTAATGAAAGATAAGTCTTTTGTGTATATTTTATTCATTAAAGACATATCTGCCACTATAATAATTTGCCAATAAGACAAATCTTAAGTTTTGCAACAAAAAAATCTATTTTATTCAATTTCTCGCAAATCACAAAACTCAACTCAATTATCAAATACGTTAGTAAAAGCTAAGAATATAGTGAACAAAATGCATATAAAAACATATTTGTGACATGAAAGATTTTCATGTAATGAATGCTCAAAAATTTAATAAAATAATTTGATCGTCAAAAAAGTCTCTTTAGATTTTATTGAATTTCTCGCAAACTATGAGACTCAACTTAATTATCAAATTTGTCAATCAAAGTTAAGATTGTAAAGAATGAAATGAACGTAGAAATATTATGGTCAGTATCAAAGTTTTCTTGAAATCAGTTCTCAAAAATTTTAAAAAATAATTAAATTTTATAGACGTATTTTATTGAGTTTCGTATGAAGCGAACACGTATTTACGCGAATAATTTGTGAACAAACATGGACATTCATGAAAGTGAATATGCAAATCAAAGTTGAACGCATTATAAATTATGCTTCAGTAATGTGACAATTGTGTAATTAGTAGTTATGTTTTTAATTTGAATTTATAAACGGTATTACTTTTAGTAATTGATGGAGAGAATTGAAGTGTTGAATTTGTTTTTCAGCGCACGCACAACAGACGAATACAAGGGCATCCGCGGCGAAGAAGGAAGATGTGGAATTCACGTGTCCGACGGAGGTGGGAAACGGCAACTTCGCCGACCCGGCGACCTGCAAACGCTTCTACCAGGTAGATCGAGAAATTTGTTATTGTAAGCAGGAAATTGATGAATTATTCTTTTGCAGTGCGTCGACGGATACCCGTACATGAACCGGTGTCCTTCCGGCCTCTACTTCGATGACATCAGCAAATACTGCACGTTTAAGGACGAGGCGCGGTGCGGCCCAATTGCCTCAAGTAATCATTTGCTTTTTCTTCATCTTCATAATTTTCCTTTTATTTATTTGATTTTATTGCAAATTTAGCACCGGCCCCAAGCACAGAACCTCCAGTTGATTTGGCCACAAAATGCAACACGGCAGAGTGCGAATTACCTTACTGCTTCTGCTCAAAGGATGGTACTTTGATCCCAGGAGGTTTAGACCCCGAAGATGTGAGTAGCAAAACTATAACATCCTCTGCAGCAAGATATTAATAAATTATTTGTTAATTTGCAGACTCCCCAAATGATTCTGTTGACTTTCGATGGCGCAGTGAACTTGAACAACTACGATCATTACCGTAAAGTCTTCAGCAAGAACCGCCAGAACCCTAACGGCTGCGACATCAAGGGAACGTTCTTCATCTCTCACGAGTACAGCAACTACAACATGATCCAGCAATTGGCCAGCGACGGACACGAAATCGGCACAGAAACAATTTCGTAAGAACAAGACGTTTTCAATAGTTTCGTTTTATAGTAAATTAACATTGCTCGTTGCAGTTTGCAGCAAGGACTTCAAGATAAGGGGTACGAGGAATGGGTTGGCGAGATGATCGGTATGAGGGAGATCCTCAAACATTTCTCCAACATCTCGAAGAGCGAGGTTGTAGGTATGAGGGCGCCTTTCCTGAAGCCCGGACGCAACACACAATACAAGGTATATTTCTCGTGGATTCTACTGAACAAGAATTGTTTCATCAATTTGGTGTTCTTTATAGGTTTTGGAAGATTTCGGTTATATCTACGACAGCTCCATCGGAGCTCCTCCTTCGCCAGTTCCCATTTGGCCCTACACTCTCGACTACAAGATTCCTCACGAGTGCAAGGCTGGATCGTGCCCCACGAAGACTTTCCCCGGTACGTCTTTGTTTGTTAACTTTCGCATTCCGGTACACTTCCTCAACAAATAAACTTTCAAAGTGCACGCAGAAGGAAGGTCGATCAAGGCCAATACTTCCATATCTTATATTAGCAAATTCAGAAATTATAGAGAACAATAATGAAAATAATCAAAGTACTTGGAAAAAGAGAATACACTTCAAAACCGAATGGTTTGTGTTGTGGTTATTTACATAATGCACGAAACTTGTGCATGTAAAGCGTCGAGACTTTCTCGTTTCTATCGTTTTAAAAAAATGTAAAGCATTACTGAATGACGCAAAAGACTAATTAAAAAATATGTGTTGCATCAGGTGTGTGGGAAGTACCATTAAACGCCCATTACGTGGAAGACTACGAGGGAGGTCATTGCCCGTACTTGGACCAATGCGTTTTGCACAATCACGACGCCCAGGAGGTGTTCGAATGGCTGCAGGAGGATTTCAGCAGGTACTACGAGCAGAACAAAGCACCATACATGATGCCATTCCACACGAATTGGTTCTCTATCAAAGAGTTGGAGCAAGGTCTGCACAAATTCTTGGATTGGACCTCAACGCTGTAAGTTCTCATTCCAAAAAAAATCCGTTTTCCATTATACAAAAATTCAATAATTTGCAGTCCCGACGTGTGGTTCGTGACCATGACACAAGCCCTCACCTGGATGACGGATCCGAAGTCTCTGAAGCAGGTCAACAGCATCGAGGCGTGGAACTGCGTCAAGAAGAAGGAGAACATTCCTCCACCTAGTTGCAACAACAGCAACAAGTGCGCGCTCAGTTACAAGAACCCCAACATGAACTTCACGGACACCAGGTACCTGGAGACCTGCGCCGAATGCCCGAATCAGTACCCGTGGCTCGGGGACGCCGGAGGCAGCGGCATCCCGGGCAAGGACAATTATGTTCCTGATAACGTTAGGAAATAACTTTAAACAAAAACAAAACAAAAAAAACGCCTAAATAATAATTATAAAGAGAATTGAAATTAATTTGCTCAAATAATGATAACTGTTGTTATTTGTTATATATTATGTTGGTCTCATTTATCGAGTGACGAATTTGTTAAATTGTTTTTTTTACAGACTTAATAAAAATTACAATTACTTAAAAAAAAATACACGATTTCTCTATGATATCTTTCGTCGATTACAATTGGTTGCGAATTGGCCATTATGAAATATTCAACCAATCAAAAAAGTCGAAACGAAGCAAATGGACGACGGCACGCAAAAAAACTTTAAACTTTTAGTACGCCCCTCTTTCTTATTGGATATTGGAAATGCACAAGTAGTAAATATGTATATCATTCTATATGTTCCCCAACTGACTTATTAATAACTTAATATAGTTTTAAAAAAGTTTATTAATATTGCTGATCAATAGCTAAGCGGTACTACTATAGTACTCTATATATGTTAATATGGTGGCCTATGTACACCGTCTTATTACCTAAAAAGCATTCGGAAAAAATTACTTTCATCAAAATCGCTGTTAATCAAGTGTAATTGATAAATAACATTATTTATTTGTACAACATAATAACACACTAGCTTTATTCAATTAACAGAATCTTAACGGATTGGGATCCATGGCTCAAAGATCTCTGAATACTTCTTGCGCTCTAAAAACAAACAAACATCCAATTAACTGTTGATCAGATCACGCTTGCAAGACTGCTCTTACCAAAGTCAGGGAAATCCTCTGGATGCAATTGAATATAATGACGGAATACTGCATCCCTTTCGGCGTTTTGCTGGTTGCGCAGATTTCCAAAGTACTGTCCTAATGCTCCTCCGATCACTGCGTAGGCTGCATGCCTGTGTACACCTTTCGGGAGAAGAACGTTTGTTGTGAACGTGAATTATATAATAACATGAGAAAACATACCGCTCAAGATGGGGCGTTTGGTGCTGTAGTGTCCGATTATAGATCCAATAAGACACAGTGATCCGGCCGCCAAGAAGCCATAATACTTGTTCAAGAAGGGCTCTTCCCTGCTGAGGTCAGGGGTTAAAATCTCCAAGGGATTCGCTGAAAGCCTCGGACCAGTCGCCATGATTGCCTGCTTTTTGACAGCTGTCACTGGATGTCATCCGAATACGGTTCAGTGATATTTGTTGCGGAACGCCAACATGAAGCGAGTTTTATACACTAAAATTTATTTATGAAAATTTTGAAAAAAATCTTGCAAATACTTTGAATGGTTCATTGAATCTTAAATCGAAATTTAAATATATTGAATACTATTTGTGAATTGATCATTTTCTTATTGGTAATTATGATTGGAAAGGAAAAGCTAACATACTGCCACCTGCGGGATCGAAGAAAACAAAGATGACAACAAGAAGATACTTCATTTTAAATTAACGAATTCGAACAGATCCTTTCCATCAAAGTTGCTGCAGTTGCATTTATATCAAATTCCAAGTAATATTTTCGAGCCATTGTCTTCAGCGTATAGTGAAATCATAACCAGGTAAGATATTTGTAAAATAAGTCTTCATTTGCAATGAATAATCAATTTTAGTTTTGGAGGGAAATCGCTTCTTGAAGTTTGGTTAAACAAATCTACAAGCAATAATTTTTACTTAAATACTAATACTAAATAAATGCTTTATTTGTTTATATGAGGTAATATTAATTGATGCTAATGCTAATTTATTTATATTTTTTTCAAATTTGTAATATTGTAATGGTTTAGTTTCAGGATGGAAACAGAAAACAATAAGGTCACAATTGAAATTTTGGTGGACAGCAGGAAATCGCAGGACTGCACGAACGAGCACGGTGATTTCACGAACGGTATTAGACATGAGGAGTATCAGTATTTGGATCACATCAAGCGTATATTGGATGTTGGAGTTCAACGTGGAGATCGCACCGGTGTGGGCACCTACGGTATTTTCGGGGCGCAGATGCGCTACTCGTTGCGGGACAACATATTTCCATTGCTGACGACGAAGCGAGTCTTCTGGAAGGGCGTCGTGGAGGAGCTGCTGTGGTTCATCAGGGGAAGCACGAACGCTAAGGAATTGCAGGACAGGAAGATTCACATTTGGGATGCAAACAGCACCAGGGATTTCTTGGATTCGGTCGGGTTGAATTCGAGGGAGGAAGGTGACTTGGGTCCAATTTATGGATTCCAATGGAGGCATTACGGTGCCAAGTACGAAGGGATGCACGCCGATTACACCAACAAGGGTATTGATCAACTGCACAACGTGATCCAGACGATCAAGAATAGACCAAACGATAGGAGGATCATAATGTGCGCTTGGAATCCAATCGACATTCCGCAGATGGCTTTACCGCCTTGTCATTGTCTCGTCCAATTTTACGTTGCTAACGGAGAGTTGAGCTGCCTGCTTTACCAGAGATCCGCGGATATGGGACTCGGAGTTCCGTTCAACATCGCCAGTTACGCTTTACTTACCTACATGATGGCACACATCACCGGGCTTAAAGTAAACTTTTTGCAAAAAATCGACGTTTCTTTTACTAACTTTTTGCTCTTTGTTTCTACAGCCTGGTGAGTTTATTCATACCTTGGGCGATAGTCACGTCTACATGAACCACAAGGAGGCGCTTCAGGAGCAGCTGGAGAGGACACCAAGACCGTTCCCAAAACTGCACATCAAACGCACAGTCACGAGCATCGATGACTTCAAATTCGATGATTTTGAGCTAAGCGGTTACAATCCCTATCCGAAGATCAGTATGCCCATGGCAGTCTGAATATTAAGATTTTTATACCTTTCGCGTACTTATTACTTCGCATCAGTACTTAACAAACAAAAAAAGTGTAGTCCTGTCTTATATGTTTGAAATTCCCTGTCTAGATTTATTTTCTTTTATATAAATATAATATTTTTACATTAACTAGGTTCTTCAAAATCAAATATATTTAATTTATTAAAATAATACCTAGATTTCAAATTCCTGGATAATTTCTAGTTTTTACAGTTGTTGGAGGACAAAAGTTAAGCAACGTCGGCTAAGGAAATTCGGTGAATTTGTTTTTTTTGTGAGTTTAAATTTGAATATTACAATGCTAATATTTCGTTTAAGCTTAAAATGTTAAGTTTAATTATGAAAATAAGTGTGGTTTAGGAGAAATTAATAGTTTGTTATAAATATTTAAAATTATAATTGGCTTTATGAAACTACCAATAATGAATAAGAATGTTGAGCTTGTTGAGGTTTATTTGATATTTCGCGTTGTTGGTAGCGCCGAAATCAATTGTTCCATAGTGACAGAAAGGTCAAACAGTTAACCTGCATTTTAATGTCGTCTAACTGTCAAAACATTTTCTCTCCAATTGGAAAATGTACCAGAATACGTGCGGGGCAGCGGCGACTGCGGGTGGCTGTGTAGAAACGGACAAGGACTGCCACAGTCTCATTTCCAAAGAACCCGTCGTGCCAGCAGTCGAACATGACTACAGCGGCTTCGACATCGTTAAGGCTACTCAGGTGAGACAGAGACTCTATCAAGCAACGAAAGATAAATTTGCTACCTCCGTGAGTTTTAGTATGGTGCCTTTGCCAGAGTTAAAGACCTGGTTGAGGCTGGGTACAATGTGAACCAGAGGGACAGCGAGACAGTCACTCTGCTGCACTGGGCTTCAATTAACAACCGAAAAGATATTATGAGATACTTCATTGATAAGGGAGCTGAGGTGGATGCAATTGGAGGAGAGTTGAATGCAACACCATTGCATTGGGCTACCAGACAGGGACATCTTGATGCAGCTGTGTTGCTGATGAATTCTGGTGCTGATCCCACACTCAGAGATGCTGAGGGTTGTTCCTGCATACATTTGGCATCACAGTTCGGGCACACCGCTCTCGTTGCGTACTTCGTGGCGCGAGGGGTCAGCCCTGATCTCGTGGACAGAGGCGGGATGACGCCTCTGATGTGGTCCTGCTGGAAGGTTTGCAGCTTGGATCCTACCCGGGTTCTACTGACTTTGGGCGCCAACACGAGCTTGGCCGACTCAAATCAAGGCAACACGGCCCTGCATTGGGCTATTTTAGCTAGAAACACTATAGCAATATCCACATTAGTATTACAGGTAAAATTGCGTTATCGTAATTGCCCGAAGGAAACGATTTAGAGTTTGTTGTTTCTTTTTGCAGGCACAAGCTAGTTTAAATATACCAAATCATCGCGGGGATACTCCACTGTCAATGTTGCAAACGAATTTAGGGGCCGTCTGGGTGGGACCGAAGGTGGCCGAGAAAGTTAGGGAGAATATGAGCACGTTGCGATCAAGAAATATATTTTTTAGGATAGCAAAAGACAAGGTATATCCAAATACAATTAGAACATGAAGCAGTATGATAAACTGGTATTTTTGTGTTTTGCAGCGTGTGAAATGGTGGTGCATGGTCGGCACACCGTTTCTGACGTTCTACGTGGCTGGTTTAATATTAGGATCAAGTTTGTTGTTTTTAATTAAGATATTCCTGTTTCTCTGCTTGTACATTGTGCTGAATTCGGCTGGACAAATTCTGTTCGACGACAGGTTGATGGCCATCCTTCCGCTTAGCATTTACGTATCCACGAAAATCTGGATGTACTTTACATGGTTCATCTACATCATGCCGAATACGAGCATCCTTATTAACCTGGTGTTCCTCTCCACTTCGGGCCTCCTCTGGTACTGCTTCCTGAAGTCGTGGAAAGGCGATGCAGGGACGATAAACGCAACTCAGGATGTCAGGTTCAGAGTAAGATTGAATATTTGAATATGTTTAAAGGCGCTTCGACTTATTTTTATATTCTTTCAGACTATAATTGAATTGGCCGAACGTGGTACCGGAGGTTTCGAACCGTCTCTCTTCTGTTCGACGTGTCTTGTCCGCAGACCGCTGCGATCCAAACATTGCTCAGTGTGCAACAAATGCGTGGCAAGGTTCGATCATCACTGTCCGTGGGTTGCGAATTGCATCGGTAAGTACAAAAAAAAATATATACGCAAAGCAAAATATTAAATTAACTCTTCGATTCTATTGAAATGCTTCTGCAGGTGCTAAAAATCACAAGCATTTCATCGGATTCTTAGCGTGTCTGGTCATCATGTGCGGGCAAATGTTGATCGGCACAGCCAAGTATTGGCAGAGTGAGACCGAGTGCATCATCGATAGGAATGAGAGCTACGCAACCGTCGCAATGGCAATAGCAAGATGCGATCCTTGGGTCGCCTTCATCGCAGCTAATGCTCTCCTCCATTTTGCCTGGGTCTCCATGTTACTCGTCTGTCAGATCTACCAGGTATCCGCGAACGAAAGTACAACATTCTGAACTCTCTTATTAATGTGTTTCAATTATTTTCTGTTTAGATTTCTTGTTTGGGGATGACGGCCAACGAGAGGATGAACCGCTGCAGATACAACCACTTCATCACGAACAATGGGAAGAGCCCGTTCTCCAAAGGTCCTCTGATGAACGTTGCAGAGTTTTTCGAATGCACGTGCTGCGGTCTCATGAAGCCGCAGATGAAAGACTGGATGACGAGCTTCGACCTGGAGAAGAATATCGAGCATCAGCCGTTGCTCAGGCACAAAGACAATTATCAATACGTCTAAATAAAATGAACATCCAAATTTAAAAACAAAAGAAATAATACATGTGTGTATAGCTTATGTCATCAAGAACAAAAAGAGATGGATGGATAGTGAAGAGACGAACGGACAAAGATGAACACATTCCAACATTGATTTTTTTTCTTATAAATGTGGATTTTTAAAACGATAATTTTAAACTCGCGCGCGCCTCTTTACCCTTTTTCGCCTACACACCTCCACCTCCGCAAATGTTACCTATTATATATTAAAAAAAAAATAATAATAATATTGAGAGAGATACAAGAATAATCTAGTCAACGTACTTACGTTTTATTTTTTAATTATAACTTTTTTTTTTAATTTTCCGATTTGTTTTTCTTTTTTAAATCTTATAAATAAATGTGTGTAATGTATATTGAAAATTCCCCAAGCTTTTTCTATCGCTGTTTCTAAGTTCTCTTTTCTGTTTTGAAATTCGATTATTTTCTGTACGAGATAATCTCGAAAACGCTCAACAAGAATAATAATGAATGTTCTCAGTAAATCGCTGGCTTCAATAATAAATAAATATATAAAATTAAATTAAAAACGTTTAAATATGATGAGAATTCTGGAGTTACAAATAAATACACACGCACACTCCAAGCATTTACACATCTATGTAGATTTATTTTCTTTTAATCTTGAAATGTACAGTACAAAAATTACTTATGCACACACGTAGAATAGTTTATAGTATTTCTGTTTCGTTTTCAAACTTCTTTGACAAAATAATAAACTAATTCAATTATGGGCTACGAATCTAATGTTAGACTTTAAACATTTATCAATCAAATCAAGAGAAAAACAATAATTTGTATCATTTTGATTATTATCATATTATATGTATATATAAGAGGAATGATGCACACACCGAAACGAGAGAGAGAACAATAGTTATGAATCCTTTAAACTGTATATATATATAATAAATTAAGTGGAACGTAATTACAAATTAAAAAAAAATAGGTTCGCTCAAAAAATAATACAATTTCCGCTTGTTTGTTGTTAGTTAAGTGTTTTTTTTTCTCTTGTTAAATTTCTCCGATCTTTCTCCTGGTGCACTGCGGACTAGAAGATCAACGTGCCTTCACTGTTATTTCTTATTTTGCAATGCATTAGCGAGCCAATCCATCGCTTGGTCCAAACCCTCACCCTTGGTGGCCGAGGTTTTGAATATCTGGAAGGTCCGATTCTTGAGCGCCTCCAGGCCTAAAGCCTGATGCACTTCCGCCACAGTCATGCATCCAGCCATATCCTGCTTATTGGCTAATACCACTAAAATAGCATCCGTCAGCTCTTCCTCCTGCAAATATAACAAATCATTCTATAAAATGTAGAAATAGAAAATGGTTTAAATTCTCACCCGCAGCATATGGAAAAGTTCATCTTTTGAAATACCTATCCTCTCCTTGTCTGCTGAATCCACTACATATATTATGGCATCCGTATTGCTATAGTAACACCGCCAGTAAGGTCTGTAATGATAAAAGAGGAAATTGAAGAGAAACAATTGATTAATGTTTATGTCGAACTCACCTGATGCTCGTTTGTCCACCCAGATCCCAGACTTGGAATTTAAGGTTTTTGTATTGGACCTGCTCAACGTTGAAGCCGATCGTTGGTATCGTCGTCACGACTTCGCCCACCTGCAGCCTGTACAGGATGGTCGTCTTTCCAGCGCCGTCCAACCCCAAAATCAGTATCCTCATCTCCCTCGCGCCTAGCAACCCCCTGAAGTAACTCCACAACCCACCTGCAAAACAAACATAACCTATTGACCCACCGCCAAAGAAATTTCTCTCGCTCAACACTTACCCATTTTTTTTTAGCTCGTTTCTTCACGCTGTAATCTACACTATAGCCGTTACCATCAATTCTTCATTGTTTTCATTTACTTCACATTCATTCGGTTTCACATCAATCCTGACGTGTACACAGAAGTCACGCAAATTAAACGTCAAAGAAGGTGTATTTGTTTGATGCCAACCGAACATATATTATCACCAAACCTTTTTCTCTACACAAATTCTACTAATTGCTAGCACAACTCTAGC